>NW_027327984.1:0-88148 GCF_047675955.1 Chlorocebus sabaeus
TGTGGAGCAGGGTGTATGTACCGAGTGAGCACATCCCACCCTTCAGACTCCTTCAGCTCCTGTCTACTGTAGCAGTCAGAGGGCAACTCCTGTCCTCATCTCCTCTGAGCGACCCACTCACTCATTCACTCACTCATTCATTCACTCATTAACTCATTCACTCACTCACTCATTCACTCATTCACTCCTTCACTCGCTCACTCACTCATTCACTCACCCTTTTACTCACTTGCTCATTCATTTACTCATGCACTCACTCATTCACTGACCCATTCACTCACTCACTCACTCATTCACTCACCCATTCACTCACTCAGTCATTCACTAACTCACCCTTTCACTCACTCATCCATTCACTCATTCACTCACTCATTCACGCACTTATTCACTCACTCACTCATTTCCTCATTCATTCACTCAATCATTCACTCACTCAAATCATTCACTCATTCACTTACTCATTCACCTCTTCACTCATTCATTCACTCATCCTTTACTCACACACTCACTCATTTATTGACTCATTCACTCACTCACTCGTTCATTCACTCACTCACTTCTTCACTTCCTCGTTCACTTGTTCGCTCACTGACTCATTCACTCACTCTTTCCCTCACCCATTCACTCACTCACCCACTCATCTGTTCACTCACTCATTCACCCACTCACCCATTCACTAAGTCACTCATTCATTCACTCACTCACTCATTCATTCACTCACTCACTCATCACTCATTTATTCCCTCGGTCACTCACTCATTCACTCACTTATTCACTTGCTTATTCACTCACTCATTCACTAAGACACTCATTCATTCACTTACTCACTTATTCACTCACCCATTCACTCACTCACTCATTCACTCATTGACTCCCTTGGCAATTCATTCACTCACTCACGGTCACTCATTCAGTCATTTACCCACTCACTCACTCATTTCTCCTTCCCTCATCCACTCACTCACTCATTCACTGACTGACTGACTCACTCACCCATTCACTCATTTACTCACTCATTTACTCCTTCACTCACTCACTCACTCCCTCTTTCATTCATTCATTCAGCAGCACCCATGACAGGTTCACTCTGTCCTGGGCTCTGCTGTTGCCCTGGGACTGCAGCAGGGAATAGTCAAAGATCTCTGAATCCATGGCATTCAGGGTTCAGCCAGGGGACCTTTCGAGAAGCCCAGCAGATAGGTGAAACACCCCATGTGTGACACTGACAAGGATGTTTTAAGAGCAGCAGGGAGAGAACAGGAGTGTGCATGGAGCCCAAAATTTCTAAGAGGGTGATCTGGGGAGGCCTCACCATGCAGGAGACCTTGCAGGACAGACCTGTGGAAAGTGGGCAGAGTCGGTAGGGAGAGGAGGGCCTGGTTTGAGGAAAAAGCAGAATGGGTCTGAGGTTGTCGGGTGCCTGCATGGGCCTCTGGGCAGCACCAGGATCTGAAGGGACCAGAGGACAGGCCAGTGTGGCTTGTGTGGTGTCTGTGACACCGAGTCAGCAGAGAAGATGCCTGAATTACATCCTGATAGGTGCACCCTGACTTTGAAGCTGAGGACACCCGAGACATGGAGGTGGGGTGGAGGTTGGGGCAGAGCAGGGGATGAGGAGGGAGCCTGTTCCGGTCCAGGTCAAAGGTGGTGGCCTGGCCCCAGTGGCTCCAGATGCAATGAAGAGCCAATAGGGACTTTCCTGAGGGACTTAGATGCCAGGGTGGAGGAGCACTGCAAGGCTTCAGCCTGAGCCCGTGGGAGGATGGAGTCACCAGGAGCTGAGGTGAGGAAGACTGAGCGGTGGGGGGTTGTGTGGGGGGTGCAGAGGCCTGAGCTCAGTTTGGCCCCTGCAGATTTGAGATGCCCACTCCATGCACAGGCTGAGACAGCAGAGAAGGGGAAGAGGCTGCAGCTCAGGTAGCCCTGGAATGTGCAGCTCCACATGCTGGGGCACTGGGTCATGGTGTCCTCATGGCTGGGAGCTGCTTCCCTCCTGGGATGCCAGAACTCCTTTAGGGCACATCGGCAACTCCTGCGCTCAACACTGAGGGGAAGTGGGAAGGGCAGCTGTCCCTATGCATGTTCTCCTTCACCTTGTCCTAGGCAGGTCCCAGGCAGCACCTCCCCTCCCAAGTGGCTCCCCTTGTCCGCTGCCCCTAGTGTTCACAGCCAGACCCTAGAAGAGGGCTGGACTCAGTGGCTCACTTCTGATGAATAGAACCAGGCAAAAGAGATGGCGGTCTCTCCTGAGATTGGATTGGGAGGAGCTGAGGTTCTGTCCACTGGAACTCTCCCCCTGGCTCTTGGTAGGTGCTAGTTCTGGCAAAGCCAGTCACGCACCCAGGGCAGAGGGCAACCTGAAGCTGATGCCACAGAGAGACTGGGGCCTTCAGTCCAACAGCCTGCAAGCAACAGAATCCTGCCAGCAACACAGAAGTGAGCATGGAAGCAGCTCCTCCCCTGATGAGCCTGAGCCTTCAGAAGACACAGCAGCCCTAGGCAGACACCTGCTGCAGCCCTGGAGAGCCCCTGGGGCAGAGGGCCCAGTGAAGCCTGCCTGAACTCCTGGCCCAAGGAGTAATCATTCCTGGGGTATAAGTGTGTGCTGGTGTGGGCCTTTGGAGTAATCTGTCAAGGGACAATAAAGAACATACACACACCTCAGGTCCTACTGGGTGGAAGCTGTATGGTCAGCACGGCATGTAATATCTTCCTCTTGAATTAGAAGATTCATTGCTAAGGCCAAAGTTAAAAAAAACAAAAACAAAAAAACCTCTAGTTGTAGCAACATTGACATACATGACTTTCAAAAAAAAAAAGCCATAGCTATTCTTTTCCATCTTTGCTACAGGTATATATTAATATATGTTAATTCCCTGACTGACTGAGCAATGGGCCAAACTCATAAGAACAGATGTGTGAGGACCGTCAGTGACCACCATGACCCCAGTCCCAGCCCTTATACACAGACAGACTTTTGAACATAATCCGTAACCTTGGGGGTCTTGACACTCTAAATTTTATTGTTTTTCATTAACTATTTCTATTCCCTAAACAATACCTGTTCATCGCAGAGAAAAATGGCATTGCCTATACTAAGCAAAAGAAAGGAAATAAAATGCTCAGAAACATTTACATATGTATGCAGACTCACACACACACACACACACACACGCACGCATGCACAGGCTCGCACTGTGTCTAGGCCTGCCTTTTCACTTATTTGTATGTCCTGAACATATTTCCATGTCAGTAGACACATATCTTTGTAGTGGTAACAGCAACTAAATATTATTGCAGCGCATATTTTTACCATCATTTATTTAACTCATCATATTTGAACTGTTAGGTTATATCTATCATTTTCTGTATTACAGACAATTTGATGACAAATGACCAATCCCCTAATGTTCAATATAAAAATATCAATTGCATAAGGAGATAACGGGTATTTGGCTAAAATAAAATTCAGTGTGGCCCACCTTCTCCACATGTAACATGTTCTAAAAAGGCATGAATAATTATATTAGCCCTTCTATTCTCCAGCACAGATCCTGAGCCCAGCTGTGGGTACAGGTGCTTAGAGCCTCAGTCTGCTCTTCTGCCCACCAGAAGGCAAAGGCCACTCAACTGCCACCTTAAGACAGCCAGGATTCTCCTCTCCCTTTTATTTAATAGAATAATGCTCAGGTTCACTGCATGAGAGCAGCGCTCTCTGACTTTGCATTCATCAGGACAACCAAGGTGGTTTGTTTAAAAATACACATTTCCTGGCTGAGTTCCCAGAAACTGGACTTCAGTGGTTTAATGGGGGTGTGCATAGGACAGGTGATTCAGAGGACCACAAGGGGTTAGGAATTTCGCTGTTAATTCTGGCCAAGGGAGCAATTAGACTATCCAGCACTATCCGCAGCATATTTTTTTTTTCCTCTTTTGCAATGAATATTTGATGCTCAGCGGGATGAGGCCCAGGATGAGGCACACATCCAAGAAAAATCCATGCCTCTCCATCTTTTCCCCAGGATTGCCCTTTGGTGAGACTCTCCTTTGCGATTGCTTCACTTTCCCGGGTTCATAGAACAAACCTCTTCTTAGTCTCTTTTGTTGTTTCCTATCTGTTCAACAAACACCCACTGCGCAGGACCATCCTCCGGAAAGCCCTCGAGTGGGGCCGTTTGGGAGCCCTTCTTCGTGGGGTGAGCACTGAAGGAACCGGGATCCCATAAACCCGTGCTTTTGTGGGGGCTGCTCCCTCTCCCATCGCAGGTAACTGGCACCAGGCTGTTAAGCTGTGGATGGGCAACTGGCACAGTGCTTTGGATGTGCGTATTTCAGCACGTGGAGTTGGTCAGTGAAGTCAGCCGAGGTCAGCACAGTGTACGTAGGGAGGAAGGGTCGTCCCGCCTCCGCGCCAGGTCAGTCCCGTTGCGCCTCCTCCTGTCCCACTCTGACTTTCGCGCGCCCAGGCGTCTCTGAGGGTAGCGCCCCGACACTCTCCCCCACCCCAAGGATTCTTCTCCCCACGGGACGGGCTGGGGGCCCAGGAGCGCCACAGACCCCGTGGACCCGGGAAATCGCAGCTTCGTCATAGCTAAGCTCGCCGCGCTCAGCTTTTCCCACCACCTGGAGGATCCACTCTCCGGGCGTCCTTCCCGACCTCAGGCTGCAGAGAAAACTTGGGGGCGGGGATCGAGGAAGCCTCGCGCAGAGGCTCCTAGCGCAGCCCCAGGAGGAATCCTGCCGCCAGCAAGAAGCTGTGCGCACGGCCGGGCTCGGTGCTGACAACAGCCGGATCTACCGGGCCTACCGCGAGCCTCCGCGTCCAGGTGGGGTCTCCGCGCCCCAATTCCACCCCGCCCCGCCATCGGCGCTCCCCGCAAGTGCGGGGTTTCCACCGGCCCCTGCGTTCGCGCCCACTCACGGTCTCCCTTGCCCCCCCACCCGGAGATGCTCCCGGCGTTCTATTCCGCCCTGCCTTGGCCCGCCCAGCGAACGATGTGACCCCGCCCCCCTGCGGTCTCCCCTCCCCCGGTCGCTGCCCCTGCCCCCACCTGTGGCGCTCCGGGCATCTCTAAAGGCCCCAACCAGAGTCTTCCAACCCACCCGCGAGGCTAGCGCACCAGCAACGCGGCCCCACCCGCAGGGACCCCGCCCACTTGTGGTGCTACCCCCCGCCTCCGCGACTTCACCCACCGCTGGCGCGGCAGCCACCTACGACGACCCCCGCGTAGGTCCTCCTGCCCACACCCGCCCCCGGCCAGCCCCTGCCCCTTTCTCTGCCCCTTTCCCTGCCCCTGCCCCTAGCCGCCCCCCCACCCCCGCAGCCCCTCCTGTGCGCTTGGGCCCCGCCCGTCAAGGCCCTTTGGCGCTAGGGCCGGGCGGGGGCGCGGGCGGGGCAGCGTTTCCGAGTCGGGCGCGCGCCCGCAGCGTCTCCATTTCCTGCTGCGCAACCGGACTAGCTACTGCCCTCGGCCTCCTCGCCTTGGACGCGGACGACTCCCGGGCCCCCAAGGGCTCCTTGCGGAAGTTCCTGGAGCACCTCTCCGGGTCCGGCAAGGCCATCGGCGTGCTGACCAGCGGGGGACATGCTCAAGGTGCGCGCCCCGCTCCGGGCGGCGAGGGAGGGACGGACGGAGAAGGAGAGAAGAGGGAGAAGGGGAGAACAGGGCGAAGGGGATGGGGGAACGGGGCAGAAGAGGGGGAAGCGATGGGAGGACCCGGGGAAAGGTGGGGAAGCGATGGGAAGAACTGGGGAGAAGCCCGTGCCCGGGAGCGGCAGGGGTACCTGCGGGGCGGCGGGAGCCGGCAAGGCAACCCCGGGGTCCTTGCCGGGTGGGGCGGAGGAGGAAGGGACATGGCGGTAGGAACCTCCATCCGGAAAATAGTGAGCTTTCCACCCTCTCCGGTTTATGTTTTAAATTGAGCCTGGTAGAGGGGGTCGCCTGGAGCACCTTCCGGGGTCGTTCTGCCTCTGAGCTATAGGATGGGGCCGGGCTTCCCCTCCGAATCCTGGGTACAGCGCGATCACTTCTTAAGTTGCCCCCGCCCCCCAACTCCGCCCCACGCCACCCCCCAGCATGTCGAGGAAGAAATGGCCGGATGCCCGCGGGCCTCCTGTCGCCTCGGGCCCCGCGCGGCGTGGGCAGGGTCCCGGCTGCTGCAAAGCAGGAAATGGCCGGGGTGCTCTGGGTTCCCGCCTAGCGTCTCCGAGGCGGTCCGGCAGCCCCTCGCGTTTCCGCTGGAAGATTTTAAAAAAGGGTTTCCTGCGCTCGCATGTGCTGTCGCCTTCCGGTTCGTGACAAAACCGAAAACTAAAATGGGTCCCAGGCCCTCCCCGCCAGCCTCCGCGGACGGGAAGGACCAGGAAGCGGGGACTCTGGGACGTCAGCGGCGCCGCAGCGCGGGCTCTGGGCTTCCCCTGTCCTGTAATGTGGAAAGGGCTCTCCAGTGGGGGCCGAGCCTGGGCCCACGACGCGGGCGCGCCGGGAGGACATTTAACATTGAAGAGCGGGAGGTGGTGGAGACTCGCTCCCCAGGCCCCGGGTGCACGTAAGGGCACCGGTGCCCGGGTTCAGGAGGGTGAGGCCTTCTTGGCCAGGTAGCCTTGTTAAATCTATCTGAAAATCACAGATAACTAAGTATCAAGTCGTCACAGATCATTTTAGTATCCTGAATGAGATGGCTACGGAAAACATGAAAACATCGTTACTGGTTACATGCATGATGCATCCAAAACATTGTTACCTGCACAGTGGCAGCACTGATATTTGTGGGCTTTTGAACGTGTGGACTGGAGTGTTAAGAGCCCCTCAGAGTTATGACAGTAGTTTGATTTGAATGTTCTTTTCTTGGCGAATAAATGCTGTACATTGAATTTACCCAGGAAACTAGGAAGGTGAACCCACACGAAGGACACAGGCCTGTGGGCTGCTCCAGGCGCCCTTAGGGCGTTGCAGGGCCTGAGCCATGCGCTTCCTGCTCAGCCTCCTGAGAGCCCTGACGGCGTCTCTGTTCTGCCTCACACTGGACCCGCTAGTTTCATATTCTTGTTATGGTTCCGAGGCTACAAGCGGTTGGATTCTGTGAGACACTCTCTGTCTTCCTCCTCTGGCTGCTTTCAAATGGGTCGTCTTTTTTTATAACTGATTTTTAAAGCAGTGATTGCTGGGGTGAGTTGTAGTGCTGTCCTGAACTGGGTTTTGATGCTGTGCACATCAGCTGAGTCACCAGCCCAGGGCCCTGTCAGTCCCATTATTAAGCTCTTTTCTTGCTCTTCTCATCATTTCTCAGACGCCTTATAAAAAAAGCAAACTCCTGCTTGCCGTCACTGGCTGAGTTTGGCAAATGGGTGTTTACCCTGGAAAGAGGGGCATTTTGTCCTCTGGAACATCTAAGGCGCCCTTTGGTGAGGTGGTCTGTATCTGACCACTGTATCCCGTGGGCGTCCTTCCTGCTTCCACCTTCCCTTTCTGAACGCCTCCGCCTCCAGGGCTTTAATTTTCCTTCTGTGTGTGTGCCACGCAGAGGTTATGACTGTTGTGCCACTGCCCTGTTTTTTCTCTTTCTTTCTTTCTTTCTTTTTTTTTTTTTTTTTTTTTTGCTGAGGGCCCAAAACTTGCTGCATCTCAAAAGAAGCAATTGCATCCATTTGTTCGCGATGAGCATAAACTGCTCTTTAAGGGAGACTAATTGGTAAACCCTGCTGCTGTGGGTAGACAGACAGAGGTGGCCATGGAAGGAAGGCTCTGCCTCTTGGAAGCCTGCACAACCGTCCTGCTTTCTTTCTTCAGTATCCGCGGGGGGTGGGGGGTGGTTAATTTTAATAAGCCCTGGAAACCAACAAAGCAGGAAAGTGCTAAGACATTGAGGTGTGAGATTTAAAATTACAACCAGCAGCCTCTCATTCTTCCTTCACTGAGGAAGGAAGGAACCAGTTGCCTCTTCGTTTTGGGGCTGCAGGGTATGTTTGGCAGCGACACTGGCCCTTTGTGCTGTGTGACTCATGAATTGAGATAGTTCTTTGCTAAGTGTTTTGTGCAGTAGGTATGAAATGGAGAAAGAGGGAGCACTGTCCAGGGTGGAGAGGCGTGGAGAGACGCTGTGATACATAGCGAGTCCTTTTCTTCTGGGCTCCTGGTTTTCAATCTTTTTCTTTTTTTTTTTTCTAACAGCTTGAAAGATGGTTTTTGTGTCTTAATTAAAAGATTGAAGACTGTGGGTCAGACCCAAACTAATTCCATTGGCATCAAAGAGAAGGATTCTTTACATATTTATCTATAGGCATAATTGATTTTTTTATTTTTTGCTGAATTATCTGGTTAGTCAAATCATACATTAGAGAAGTAATATTAAAAATTAAAAATTAAAAAATGTATCTGTAAACATATCCCCCTTCCATTCCAGTCTTTGTCTCTGTGTAATTTTAGAACCTTGGGCCATGATGTACATAGAGTTTATATTCTTTTAATATCTTGCTACTTCATTATTTTCATGTTTAATCTTTGGGTTGATGTATCACAGGTCACTTGACTGTTTCTTACAGGTGTTTGGTTTAATTTTTTTTTTTCCCTTAACGCTAATGTAAATTTCAGTGTTTGGATGGTAGTTTTAGCAGAATTTAAGGCAGAGTCTCAGTTAGGGTGATGGATCGATTTATAGTCCCTAGTTTGAGGAGGAAGGTGGCAATATGCCCTTTCTTCTAAAATTGATATGTTAAATCACAATGGACATTTACTTGATTTTGAGCACTTGGGACTCCCCTGGGGTTCACTGGTATTGCAAGGTCAGGGCTGGGGATCTTCTGCTGGAGAGGCCCCCAGCGTGCCCAGCGCAGGGTCCTGAGTGCGTTGCTGCAGGACAGAAGCTCTGGGCTTTGCCCTCCAGCGGCCGTCGCTCTGGGAAGAGCTGGCTGCTCCAGGAATGAGGCCTATGCTCTGAAGCTTACAGTCAGCAGACCAGCAAAGGTCAGCACAGATGACCTTATATGAATCATTCATTTAACAGGCATTCATGGAATACACATTCCATGCAGCTGGAACTTAGAGTGGAAGGCCATCAGTTCACTGTTGTCTCAGCAGAACTTTGTCCCTGGGTCCCTGTTGAACTTAGAGTGGAAGGCCATCTGCTCACTGTTGTCTGAGCAGAGCTTGGTCCCTGGGTCCCTGTTGAACTTTGAGTGGAAGGCCATCAACTCACTGTTGTCTGAGCAGAGCTTGGTCCCTGGGTCCCTGTTGAACTTAGAGTGGAAGGCCATCAGCTCACTGTTGTCTGAGCAGAGCTTGGTCTCTGGCTCCCTGTTGTAGCCTCCGCTCCTAGGAGGTGCACGGTGAGTGTTGGGGGACCCTCCACAGGCACAATTGCTGAACAAGGACCCCTCCCAAGGGTGTCAGCCCTAGGCCCTGAGCTCTGAAGAGGAGGAAGGCATTCCTAGGGCCGACTTCCCTTCTGGATACTGAGCTCTGCCCAGAAAGAAACTCTTCCACATTCACTGCAGTGAAGTTCATACTTTAGAGACTGGGGCCTGCATTCCCCAGAATTTCATGGCCACAGGTGGTGGCCACACCATGCGACTGGTGTCTATGTTCCCTGGAATTTCCGTGGCCATAGACGGTGGCTGTACCATGTGACTGGGGTCTGCATTCCCTGGAATTTCCGTGACTGCCGGTGGTGGCTGCACCATGCGACTGGAGTCTGTGTTCCCCAGGATTTCTGTGACCACAGATGGTAGCTGCGCCATGCGACTGGAGTCTGTGTTCCCCAGGATTTCTGTGATCACAGGTGGTAGCTGTACCATGTGACTGAGGGTCTGCGTTCCCCTGAATTTCCGTGGCCATAGGTGGTGGCTGTACCATGGGAATGAGGGTCTCTGTTCCCTGGAATTTCCATGGCCATAGGTGGTGGCTGTACCATGCGACTGGGGTCTGCGTTCTCCAGAATTTCTGTGGCTGCAGGCTGTGGCTGCACCATGCGACTGGGGTATGCATTCCTTGGAATTTCCATGGCCATATATGGTGGCTGTACCATGTGACTGAGGGTCTGCATTCCTTGGAATTTCCATGGCCATAGATAGTGGCTGTACCATGTGTCTGAGGGTCTGCGTTCTCTGGAATTTCTGTGGCTGCAGATAGTGGCTGTACCATGTGACTGAGGGTCTACATTCCTGGAATTTCTGTGGTCGCACATGGTGGCTGTACCATGCAACTGGGGTCTACATTCCCTGGAATTTCCTTGGCCACAGGCGGTGGCTGCACCATGCATCAGGTCCTCTGTCTCAGGAGTTGGTGCCATTGTCTCTGTTACTCCCTCGCCTGACACAGAGAGGCAGTTCCTGACTTTATCACTCCCAGGAAACACACAGGCATCTGTTTTGGATCCTTGTTTTCTTTCCCCA
Organism: Chlorocebus sabaeus; assembly: GCF_047675955.1. Lineage (NCBI taxonomy): Eukaryota > Metazoa > Chordata > Mammalia > Primates > Cercopithecidae > Chlorocebus > Chlorocebus sabaeus. The sequence continues at coordinate 10,391 of NW_027327984.1, forward strand.
TCACTTTTCTCATCAAAGGGAAATTCACATCCTCTAAAGCTGAAAATGGTGTGGGGCCCCCTGGTGGTCTTTCCAAGGCATTATCAGCAGGTAAATTAGATCATGTGGGCCAGTGTACCTGAAGTGAAAACAGAAAGGTAAGTCGTGTCACTAAACTTTGCTGGGAGATTCAGGGTCTTTTTCAGTGGCAGAATCATCCAAAGTAAGTTGTTTTTTCACTGCAGATCTAGATGGTTGGCTGTGTCGGGATTAAACTTAGCCAGTGTCGACAGAGTGTTGCTTAATCCTCACGGAAGGGTGTCAAGTACATTGAAGAATAGCTGCCGAGTCTGCTATTGTCGGGAGAGGGGCAGGTACGTCTCTCGCTTAGCCCAGTGCTGCAGGAGGCCAGGCTCACGTCAGGCTGTGCGTGTGAGTGGGTTGGATTTTTAGCACTCTGGGACGGTAAAGCACAAACATCTATTTTTAACTTGTGGGTGACCTTCTTCTGTGCTGCTTGAGTCTCTGTGGGCCTTTCTCTGTTTCCTTCCTGAGGAGTCTGTGCCAGGGTCCCAAGCGTTCTCTGGGCTGCACCTCCGCACCTGCCCAGTGAGGAGCCTCCTCCTGGTGGCTGTGGGACTGGGCTGGGCCCACACTGTCAGCATCATCTGGGGTAAGCAAGCCCGCCCTTCCACACCTCAGTGTCCCCAGCTGTTGAACAGGGCTAATCAACTGACCGTCAGGATTAATGGGGATCAGATGCGCTCATCTCATAGCCCTGTTGGTAAATAGCCACTTCCACTCTGTCCTCCAATGTGCTACTCTAGACTTTTTCTTTACCTCCATTTAGCCAGGTGATTCGAGGTGACAGTGACTATCAAGAGGGATGTACAGAGGAAATCAGTGGAAGAGAGCTCGAGGAGCAGACATGGGTGCAGGGAGCACAGTGCGTGAAGCACGGATGCAGGGAGCATAGGCATGGGGAGCACAGATAGGTGTAGGGAGCATGGGCATGGAGAGGACGGGTGCGGGGAGAACGGGTGTGGGGAGCACGGATGCCCGGTGCACAGGTGTGGGGAGCACGGGCGTGTGACGCATGGGTGTGGGGAGCATGGGTGCTGGGAGCACAGGTCATGGAGAGCATATGTGTACTTGCTCTGCTCTGACAGATGCTGCCGAGCATGTACTCTGTGCTCAGATGGGTCAGAGCCTCAGTGCCTCTTTTTAAAAAAAAAAAAAAAATTCTTTTTTTAAAGATAGTACTTCTGTCTTCCTGGTGGCCCCTTTTAGTCGATACTATTTTAAGCCTGCTTTTCCAGAGAAAAGCTAGGAAGGATGGCCTATATAGGTTCCAGTCTGGGCATATCTGGAAGAATGGGTCTCTTTTAGGTTTGAGTCTGGCGTACCTGGGGACATCTTTGAACCTCCACTCAGAGTCCCAGAACCACGTGTAGAGGCTCCCCAAATGTCTGCTTGGACTTTCCCCTCTGCTCGGGGATGATGAAGAGCAGAACCTCACCCTGCCACGACCTCTGGGGTCCTCCTTCCTGGAGGGCAGTGCCTTGGTGACCAGCGTGTGTAGGAGTCTGAGCTGGCACCTTCGGGCTATGCTGTGCAGCGGGGGCTCATGCCATGGGGCATTCTTGTGTTCTGCACCGGGACTGGTGATGTTGGGTATCCTCATGCACTGTGGACCACATGGGGTGCACATGAGCCAGACAGCTCCCGGAATTCGGAGCCTGGCTCTGTCTCAGGCCACCCACCTGTCTGTGGCACTTCTGAGGGATTGTGGGGACCGTATGAGTCTGTGTCCCCACCCTCACTGGCTGGACACCTGTGCCAGGCTGGAGCTTTATGTTTCACCATCCCCTGTTCCGAGTTGTGTGAATATTTATTTTCATTACCTACTCTCATGAGCTTTCCTTTTTAAAAAAAAAAAAAAATCGGAGACAGACTTTGAAGTCCCCTGGCCCCACCGTTCGTGGACCTAATGGTATTGCAGAAATTATGACTTCAATTATGTATAATAACTGGGGCTACTTTAAAAGTCATGTAAAGGAACAAGGTGGAGTAGCCATTTCAAGCTGTACATCATGCTGGATTCTTAAGTGAACATTATCAGGCTTTCAACACATTTTCTCTTTTTATTTACTTTGGAGAATATAATGGATGCTCAGAAGCTGTTGGAATTTAGTAAGAGGAAGTTATCCTTAAGAAGCTATTTAAGCAAGGGGACAGTTGGAGTAAACGTAAATTATGAACACACACCTATTCCAAACCAGAGAAATAAAAGCATCAACTGTACTGGGGTTGAAACTTGAGTGCTAGTGTGTCTTTCCTGCCCACAGTGACTCTGACAGTGCTGTGGGCAGGAAATTCTGGAAAGAAGACTTGGTGCCAGTGGTAATTTTTGTGACGATTCATTTGCTTTCAGCTCAAGTGACTATAGTCTTACTTGCAAATGGCTAGGTCTCCATCAATGGGCCACAACACTGACATAGGACAAATGAGAAATGACCCTTGGGTTTTTAACAATTATTATTTTTAATGCACACATTGTAGTACATATCCGTGGGATACAGTGTGATATTTCAATACATATTTTTCGTGTGTAATTAGCAACTCAGGGTAATTAGCATGTCCGTCATCTCAAACATTTGTAATTTCTTAATGCTGGGAATATTTTAAAATCCTCTCTTCTAGCTGCTTGAAAATATACAATAAATTGTAAACTATAGTCACCCTACAAGGCTATAGCACACTAACCCTTATTTTTACTATCTAGATGTAATTTTGTATTCATTAGCCAACCTCTCCCTTTCTGCCTTCCCGTCGCCCTTTCCTGTCTCTAGAAGCCACTGTTCTACCTTCAGAGGGTAGAATATCGTTTTCCTCATAGAGATCTTTAACCTTCTTGATTAGATTTCTTCTGAGGTATTTTTATTTTTATTTTATATTTTTGTAGTTAAATGGGATTGCTTTCTTGATTTCTTTTTTCACTGGCTCGTTGTTGGTCTATAGAAATGCTACTGATTTTTATATGTTGATTTTGTATTCTGTAACTTTACTGAATTTGTTTATCAGTTCAAAGAGATTTTTGCTGGAGTCTTTTTTTTTTTAAATATATAAGAGCACATTGTCTGAAAACAGACAATTAGAGTGCCTCCTTTCCACTTTGGGTGCCCTTGATTTCTTTCTCTTGCCTGACTGCTCTTGACTAGGACATTCAGTGCTGTGTTGAATAGGAGTGGCACAAGTGGGCGTCCTTGTCTTTTACAGATCTCAGAGAAAAAGCTCTTAGTGTTTCCCCATTCCCCATTATGTTAGCTGTGGGTTTGTCACATATGGCCTTTATTGTGTTGAGGTATGTTTCCTTCAGTGCCTCGTTTGTTGAGACTTTCTATCAGGAAGCAGCGTTGAATTCTATCAAATGCTTTTTCTGTATCTATCGAAATGATATTATGGTTTTTGTCCTTAATTCTGTTGATGTGATGTAGCATGATTATTGATTTGTGTTTGTTGAGCAATCCTTGCATCCTGGGATAAATCCCACTTGATCATGGTGTATAATCTTTTTGATTTGCTGTTGGATTCAGTTTGTTAGTATTTTGTTGAGGATTTTTGCATCTGTGTTCATCAGGGATATTGACCTATAGTTTTCTCTTTTTATTGTGTCCTTGTCTTATTTTGGTATCAGGGTAATGCTGGTCTTGAAGAATGAACTTAGCAGAATTCCTTCCTCTTCATTACTTTTGGAATAGTTTGAGAAGAATTGAAATAAAAATGTGTAGAATTCAGCTGTGAAGTCACCTAGTTCTGGGGTTTTCTTTGTTGGGAGACTTTTTATTATTACTTAGTCATACATGTTACTCATTATTGGTCTCTTCAGGATTTCCGTTTCTTCTTGGTTCCATCTTGGTAGGTTGTACGTGTCCGGGAATTTATCCATTTCTTCTAGATTTTCCAATCTGTTGACATACAGTTGTTCAAAATAGTCTGTAATGATCCCTTGTATTTCTGCGGTATCAACTATCATTCTCCTTTTCTGTTTCTAATTTTATTTCTTTGGGATTTCTTTTTGTTTGCTTAGTGTAGCTAATGGTTTGTCTATTTTATTTATCTTTTCAAAAAACCAACATTTTTTTCTTCATTTTTATATTTGTTAGTTTCAAGTTTATTTAGTTCCTCTTTGATCTTTGTTATTTCTTCTACCACTTTTGGATTTGATTTGTTCTTGCTCTTCTAGCTCATTGCAGTTCCTTGTTAGGTTGTTTATTTTAAATCTGTTTTTTAAATGTAGGAGTTCATTGTTATAAACTTTCCTCTTAATATTGCTTTCGCTGTATACCATAAACTTTGATATGTTGTGTTTCTGTTTTCATTTATTTCAAGAAATTTTTAAATTTCCTTCTTCATTTCTTCATTGACCCATTGGCTATTCAAGGGTATATTGTTTAATTTCTATGTATTTATACAGTTTTGAAAGTTCTCCTTGTTGTTGATTTTTTTTTAAAATTAAACTTTGTGTTCTAGGGTACATGTGCACAATGTGCAGGTTTATTACATATGTATTCACGTGCCAAGTTGGTATGCTGCACCCATTAACTCATCATTTACGTTAGGTATATCTCCTAATGCTATCCCTCCCTCCTCGCGCCTCCTCCCTCCCCACAACAGGCCCCGGTGTGTGATGTTTCCTTTCCTGTGTCCAAGTGATCTCACTGTTCATTTCCCACCTATGAGTGAGAACTTGTGGTGTTTAGTTTTCTGTCCTTGCGATAGTTTGCTGAGAATGATGGTTTCCAGCTGCATCCATGTCCCTACAAAGGACGTGAACTCATCCTTTTTTATGGGTGCATAGTATACCATGGTGTATATGTGCCACATTTTCTTAATCCAGTCTGTCATTGATGGACATTTGGGTTAGTTCCAAGTCTTTGCTGTTGTGAATAGTGCCGCAATAAACATACGTGTGCATGTGTCTTTATAGCAGCATGATTTATAATCTTTTGGGTATATCCCCAGTATTGGGATGGCTGAGTCAAATGGTATTTCTAGTACTAGATCCTTGAGGAATGACCACACTGTCTTCCACAATGGTTGAACTAGTTTACAGTCCCACCAATAGTGTAAAAGTGTTCCTATTTCTCCACATCCTCTCCAGCACTTGTTTCCTGACTTTTTAATGATCGCCATTCTAACTGGTGTGAGATGGTATCTCATTGTGGTTTTGATTTGCATTTCTCTGATGGCGAGTGATTATTGTAGCAGGACTAGCCGCAGACAAAACATGATGGAAGGCTACATGCATCAGCTAACAGAACAAAACGTTTTACAGTGCTTTCTCAAACAATGTCTGGAATTTACAGATAACACTAGTAGTTTTGGTCAGGGGTTAATATTATTATTATTATTTTAACCACCAGGGCCAGGTGGTGGTGCCAAGGTCATCTAGCTATTTATCTTACTTCTGTTTCCTTCCAACTTTTTGTTTTCTCCCCCTTCTCCTGTCTTATAAACTAGGGAAAAAGGGAGATGGGGAAAAGCTGGGAAAGACAGCAGGAGAAGTGGTGGTCTCCTTCTATATTATGAGCATTTTTTCATGTCTCTTTGCATAAATGTCTTCTTTTGAGAAGTGTCTGTTCCTTGTTGTTGATTTATAGCTTTATTCTGTTAGAGTCTGAGAATATCCTAGATGTTATTTCAATTTTAGAAAAAATGTATTGAGAATTCTTTTGTAGCCTAGCATGTGGTGGATTCTAGAGAATGTTTCATGTGCTGAGGAGAAGAATGTGCATTTTGTATCTGTTGGATGAAATGTTCTGTAAATGTCTGTTAGGTTCCTTTGGTCTACACTGGACTTTAAATTTGATGTTTTGTTGTTATTTTTTGTCTAGATGACCTCCAGTGCTGACAGTGGGATTTTGAAGCTCCTACTATTGTTGTGTTGGTATCTCCCTGTCTCTCTCTGTCTCTCTCTCTCTATATATATACACACACACACATATATATGTGTGTATGTATATATATATATGTATATATAAATTTATTTGAGACAGAGTTTTGCTGTTGTTGCCTAGGCTGGAGTGCAGAGGTGCAATCTCAACTCATTGCAAACTCCACCTCCTGAGTTCAAGTGATTCTCCTGCCTCAGCCTCCCAAGTAGCTGGGATTACAGGCATATGCCACCATGCTGGGCTAATTTTTTGTATTAGTAGAGACAGGGTTTCACCATGTTGGCCAGGCTGGTCTTAAACTCCTGACCTCAGGTGATCCACCTGCCCCCACATCCCTCCCAAAATGCTGGGATTATAGGCGTGAGGCGCCACGCCCGACCTCTCTCTCTATTTAGATCTACTAATATTTGCTTTATATATCTGAGTGCTTTGTTGTTGGGTGCACATATACTCGTAATTGTTATATCCTTTTGCTATTTTGATCTCTTTATTATATAATTACCTTTTTGTCTCCTTTTTACAGTTTTTGACTTAAATTGTGATTGATCTGAAATAAATATGGCTACTCTTGCTCACTTTTAATTTCCATTAATGTGGAATGTGTTTTTCCATCCCTTCACGTTTAGTCTATGTGTGTCTTTGCAGCTGAACTGAGTTTTTTGTAGGCAGCATATAGTCGGTTTTTCTTCTTTTAAATTCATTCAACCCGTCTGTATCTTTTAATTGGGAATCTTGGGATTATTTTGCTATTGATATCACAGTCCAGACATTAAGATTTTCTCACTTAAGTTGCTTGTACACAAATTAATATGAAGAGGAAGTAGAGTTTTTCTGTTGTCCTTTTGAAGAGAGTGATGGATTATTATTTTGACTTCATGCAAGTGAGGGACTCACCATGCCTGTTGGGATTTTAGAATTTCTTTCCTGTTATTAGGAAGAGCAATGATCTGTAATGGGTTCCTGGAATCATCCAGTGATGGTCTGAATATCTTAAAAGTTTCCTTTCATGTCTCATTTTCTATTTCTCCCCTAGTAACCATGCACCCGGGGCAGGACATGGCCTTACATTTCCTTGGTTTCTTGATGATTTCTTAGGTTTAGTGTTTGACACTGTTAGGATTCTGGATAAAATCAGCCCTTCTGGGAAGTGTGTAAGTCAAACAAGGACTTTCTGGTGGCGTTATACAGGTTTCCCATGCCCCATGAGTACAGGAATAGCTCCCTGGGGAAGGAGAATGGGCACATGATGGCAGGGAGCCATTCTTGGATGGTCCCATCGTTCTGTAGAAATTGTCGTGCAGGAAGAAGAAGCACGTGGCGAATGAGCTGGTAGTGATTCTGCTGATAGTTTTGATCGTTATGATTTGCTCCTGAAAGGTGATGTGGGATGAACTGCAATATTTAGAATGCTGACATTCCTTGAAACAAAGATATAGAAAAAGGCTTATAATTGCATGATGCCTTGTAGTTTTCAGCTGCTCTCATGTGGATCCTTTTTCGTCCTTCTGAAATGCTTTCCCAGGAGAGAGCGTTGTTTTTCGTGTATAGATGAGGAGCCTGGGTTTCAAATGGTTAGGAATTCAGCACACACATTGGAATCTTTAGTTTCCTGGAACATTTTCTATTCAAGTATAGACCACATGGCCTCTAAAGGCTGGCTCATTCTTAACACCGTGATTGGGGATCCAGCCTCATACCTGGGGTGGGTGGCAGGAACTCCACAGCCATCCTGGGTGCTCTGGGGTGGGGTGGCTGAGCTGTGGCAGCCCCTCCCAGCTGAGCAGCAAGGCTGGGGAAAGCTCATTCCATTCCCCTTGGTTCTAACCAGGTAGAGGCTTACACTGCACATTTCCTTAGCTGGGAACTTTAGAACTTTACATTTAAATCTAATCTGTGATCCAGGGGGTAGACACATGGGTATTCACTGTACAATTCCTACATTTTTTGTATATTTAAAATTTTTTTTATATGTGTCATGGACGACAAAAGAAATGAGACCCCTTTGAGTTAGCTTTTCTGTATAGCATCTTCTAGAATCAGGAGGCTGGACAGGATTTAGTTCCATCAGAAATCTGAATCTTTCTGGTCAAGAGACGGCACATTAAGTTCTTGGTTGTGTGGTTTCTGGGAAAGAAATATTCTAAATGAGTTCCAGGAATCACCTCTGTGGGATTTCTACAGGAAAAATGACCACTCTTGAAGCTTCGCTGTCACTAACAAGAATAATGGTGACGGTTTCTAAGCTGTCTCCAGCCAATCTTTAGTTCTTTTATGCAGAGTGTTTTTATTCCAAGTGAAGTGCCCTTCTGTTTAATAGTGACCTCCAGTTATTACAGGGATTGCAGCTGCATTTGATGGACGTGAACCTGCTCATCTCTTGCTCCCCAGCTTCGCCTCTGGGGTGCATGGCAGGAGCTCCACAGCCATCCTGAGTGCTCTGGGGGTGGGAAGTCTCTAGGGGGAGTGGACAGTGCATGGCCGGGACGTTCCTGTCCGACGTTCCACACTGGTGTGTGGGCGTCTCTGCCCTGTTTCCTCCGTCCATGCATCTGTGGCCTGTTTTCTCCGTGTGTGCCTCTGTGGCACGTTTCCTCCGTCCATGCGTCTGTGATATTTCTTCTGTCCGTGCGTCAGTGGCGTTTCTTTCGTCCCTGCGTCTGTGGCACTTTTCCTCCCTCCGTGTGTCTGTGGCTTTTCTTCCCTCCGTGCGTCTGTGGTGTTTCCTCCGTCCGTGCGTCTGTGGTGTTTTCTCCGTCTGTGGATCTGTGGCGTTTCCTCTGTGAGTCTGTGGCCTGTTTTCTCCATCCACGCTGAAGGCCGTCGCTTCTCTCTAGTCACCACTTACTGATCGCTCCCTGTGTGCTGAGCCTGTGTCAGGCATGTGGCGTGTGTCACCTGTGTGGCAGGGTTTTGCGTGACACACAGGGACACACGCTTGGGGAGCTGCAGTGATGGGGTCATAGCCACGCAGCTCAGCCCTCGGTCTGAGGGTCTTGGTGCCCACCCAGCTCTTCCCGAAGCAGCCTCGGGGCAGATCCCAGCTCTGCTTTCTCTCCTCGAGGTACCTCATGAAGTAAACTAAGCAAATCGAAAGTAGGAAACGGTTGTGAAATGAGGTCTGGTTTCAGGTGTGTGTGGTCATTTCTCTTTACATGTTTACTTCACATACCCCAAATGATATACTTTCCAGCTGGTATAACAATTAATTACCAGCCATTACTAGTACAAAATTCCATGAAGGATATTTGAGGAGGGCATAGTCTCAAAAACATGCTTGATTTTCACAGTTGTGATTTGCATGATAAAGCTGTCAGGACTGTGACTTTCTTTTGTTATATTATTTTTATTTTTAGACCCTTGGGAGGAAGTTATTTAGTGATTACTTATAATTGTGAAAATAATGTAATGATTACAGAATCTCATTAGAATAAATATTATATTTTCTGTTCCTTATGTCAATGAAATCATCTTAATCCAGGCCGATGTTGGCAGGAATTGTCACGTTTAAAATGGGTAAGATATTTATGTGATGTGACGACCTCCCGTATTGTCTCTGGAACATATCAGAACTTTCATCTCAATTCTCACTTGTTGACACCCTACCCTGTTTTGTAATTATTCTTGTTTGCATCAGAATTTTGAATCCATGTACCTGAGATGATACTTACGTATGCATGTACGCATGCAGGTGTGTGCATGTGTGTATGCGTGTGTATGTGCGTGTCCACGTGTCCATGTGCACGTGCATATGCATGTATGTGTGTGCATGTGTACGTGTGTATATGAGTGTACGTGTCTGTGCATATGCGTATGTATGCATGTATGTGCGTATGTGTGCATGCATGTGCGCTCATGCACACACGTGTACATGTGCATGCACGTGTGCACGTGCATACACGTGTATGTGTGTATGTGTATGCACATATGTAAACGTGTGTGTACATGTATAGGTACGTGTATGCATGTGTATGCATCTGTGTGCGCACAGATATACCTTCCCCTTTCATACAGGCTGTTTTGAGTATTGCTGTTAGGCAGTGACAACTTTCTGTTTCCTCAGTCAGAAAATGGGTAGCTCATCATTAATAAAGATGAGCATTCAACATCAAGAATAACTAAATACAAATGAAATTGTCATATTAAATAAATAAATTGCAAAACAAAGGCAATGTTCTGTACTATGTGTTCACATTGAACTTTCTTATAAAAATTGGTGTGAATGTTTCCCACTTATTGGAAATCACATGACTAGTTTAAGCTGAAACGTGGAATATTAATTCATTCTGTCTTCAGATCACTTTTGCGTATTTATGATTGATCTGTTCTGCTGTTCTGGAAGCTCTGAAAACCACTCTGTCTTACTCTAGCTGGTGCCACGGTTGTGAGAATTCAGGGAAACAAGGTGTTTGCCAGTTTAAGTATTTTAGATCTCAAACTGCCTCTTTTCTGCATCATAAACCAGTCTTAAAGAAAGACATAGTGTGACTTGTAGTGGATTATATCAATTTTATTTTCTGTGGCTGAATCATCACTCTACATTGTGAATTAATGTTATTTTTCAGATCGTCTTCATAATACAGGGAGGTTCTCCAGTGTTGAGTGCAGGTTCAGGGAAAGTACTAACACTGTTACTACGGACTTCAACAGACTTGTTTTCTGAAGTGATAACCTTGGAGTCAGGCATTCAGTGTCCGCCCATCTCTTGGTTCCGAGTTCTCGGTCCCCTCCCGCTCTCCTCCCCCTGTACCCTTACTACTGTCTTACCTTCTTTTTGACTCATAGGCCCTCGGAAGATGGTGTGTTGGGTGCAGGTGCCTGCTCTGAATCTTTGATAACTTTGGGAGAGAACTTTTTCTTTGGAGCAAGACCTCTCTCAATAAACTTTCAGTAGCCTGAGTATCATCTGTTGTGTGAACTATTTGTGGAAAATGTTCAGCATTTTTCCTTGGATTTTGACTGATCTTTCTCCACCTGCCAGTTTCTTCTCAGTTTGCCATGTCTGTACCCTCACCAACCCGTTCCAGCCCTGGTTACATGTAAAGTATTTGAAGCAGAGCTCTGCAGATGAGAGAGTGTATGTCACCCCCCGAGTTCCCTTTCTGGCCTCTGAGTGTCGGTTGTGTTTTGTTCCGAGGGACGACTCTGAGGCTCCTGGCCCCTGTTTTGGAGCACCCCACACCAAAGTGGGTGTAAAATGAAAAATGGGTTTATGCTGTATTATTGTAATTCATAGAGTAGATGATAAAAATGCTTGAATCTGAACAGCAACTGAAAATGAGGACATGGTACCAGTTTGGATGTTGGACGACTTTCTTGAAAAAACTTTTCATCAAATTTAGAAACTGTGTGTGTGCTGTTTTCTATTTCATACTTAGAATATGTATAGTGTGTGTTGTATGAATGTGTTGTATGAGTGTGTTGTGTTGTATGTGAGTTGCATGGGTTGTATGTGTTGTATGTGCATATTGTGTTGAGTTGCACTTATTGTATGTTTGAGTGTTGTGTGTTGTATGAGTGTGTTGTGCATGTATTTGTGAGTTGCATGCTTTGTACGTTGTATGAGTGTTGTGTGTTGTATGTGTGTATGTGTATGTCGTATATGAGTTGCATGTATTGTGTGTGATGTATGAGTGTTGTGTGTTGTATGAGTGTGTTGTACATGTGTTTATGGGTTGCATGTGTTGTGTGTTGCATGAGTGTTGTGTGTTGTGAGTGAATTGTACATGTATTTGTGTTGAGTTGCGTGTGTTGTGTGTATGTTGTATGTGTTATATGTTGTATGAGTGTGTTGTACGTGCATGCTGTGTTGTGCGTGAGTTGCATGTGTTGTATGAGTGTATTGTATGTATATGTTGTGTTGTGAGTTGCATGTATTGTGTGTACGTTGTATGAGTGTTGTGTTGTATGAATGTGTTGTACGTGAATGTTGTGTTGAGTTGCGTGTGTTGTGTGTGTTGTACGTGCATGTTGTGTTGAACGTGAGTTGCATGTGTTGTACGTGAGCTGTTTGAGTGTGTTGTATGTGTATGTTGTGAGTTGCGTGTATTGTATGTATGTTGTATGAGTGTTGTGTGTGCATGTTGTGTTGTGAGTTATGTGTGTTGTGTGTTGTATGAGTGTTGTGTGTTGTATGAGTGTTGGAGTCCGCGTGTTTCCTAAACAAAAGAATGTACACACAAGACAACACAGGACAAGAATACATGGCTTCCACGCTCAGAGCCTCCGCCTCACTTTATTTATACTCCATAAACCCCACGTCAGCAGAAAGAACACAATGCAAAACAAACTTTCTTTACCCAGATGTAACCTTCTGCTTAGTTCCTTGTCTCTATGCTCTTCCTTATTTGTCCACCTTCTTGGCGCCTATGGGAGTTCATTAAAAGTTCAATTGGAGATACTGTCCTTGAGCCCTATCTATTCTTAGCATACTGTTTTCAAGGGCCCCTGCATATGAGTGTGTTGCATGTGCATGTTGTATGTGAGTTGTGTGTTGTGTGTGCTGTATGAGTGCATTGTACGTGTGTGTTGTGTTGTATGTAGGTTACGTGTGCTGTATGTGTGTATGAGTGTGTTGTACGCACATGTTGTGTTGTGAGTTGCATGTATTGGTTATGTGTCGTATGAGTGTGTTATAAATGCATATTGTGTTGTGAGTCGCAGATATTGGGTATGTGTTGTATAGGTTGTGTGTGTTTGTGTGCAGTGTGTGTTGTCAGTGTTGTATAACCGCATTATACATGCGTGTTGTGTTGTGTTGCATGTGAGTTGCATGTTGTCAGTGTGTGCCATGTGAGAGGCGGGGCATCCACATGACTGCTCCTCAGTGAGTCCTGCCTTGCAGCCCCTTCGAGCTTGTATCTTCCCGAGCAGCCTAGAAGCAGCAGGCTGTTTGCCTCTGCCCCTCCCCAGGAGGCCTCAGCCAGGTCCTGTGCTCAACCCCCAGCTGGGCAGTTTGCCTCTCTTGTCTCTCTCTCTTCTCTCTCATCGTCCTCCTGCGCCTCCTCCTTCTCGGGACCTGCATCCTTCCTCTGTGCTTCCTGGCAGGCCACACCTGGGACGTTGGAGTTCAGGCTGTCCTCGAAACCGTTTGCTCCTCTCTGAAGAGCGCCCCCCTTGACTGGCCGTGAGCAGCTGGAGTGGATTGCAGGGAAGGGAGGTGGGTGTTCCTGTAGAGACGCCAGGGTCTTACCTGGGGAGAAGGGAGCCTGCACTGGGCAGGCCGCCCTCCTGAGGAAGGGGATAGGGTGGGAGGAGGCTCTCGTGGACAAGGGGCTCACCTCCTGCCCTCCTTCCCTCTATCCCAGTCTGTTGTGAGGGAGGGCGGGACCCTAGGTGATTTCTATGCAGATCTTCAATTATCCACACTGTGAAACAAATACTTCTGTTCTTTTTTTTTTTTTTTTTTTTTTTTTTTGAGACGGAGTCTGGCTCTGTCACCCAGGCTGGAGTGCAGTGGCCAGATCTCTGCTCACCGCAAGCTCCTCCTCCCGGGTTTACGCCATTCTCCTGCCTCAGCCTCCGGAGTAGCTGGGACTACAGGCGCCCGCCACCTCGCCCGGCTAGTTTTTTGTACTTTTTAGTAGAGACGGGGTTTCACCGTGTTAGCCAGGATGGTCTCGATCTCCTGACCTCGTGATCCGCCCGTCTCGGCCTCCCAAAGTGCTGGGATTACAGGCTTGAGCCACCGTGCCCGGCCTAAATACTTCTGTTTTTAAGATCAGAGGAAATCTCCTTTGTTTGTCTGCCTTTTATTTTATTTTATTTTATTTTATTTTATTTTATTTTTTTTGAGAAGGAGTTGCCCAGGCTAGAGTGCGGTGGCGTGATCTCGGCTCACTGCAACCTCCACCTCCCAGGTTCAAGCAATTCTCCTGCTTCAGCCTCCTAAGTAGCTGGGATTACAGGTGCCCGCCACCACATCCGGGTAATTTTTGCATTTTTAGTAGAGATGGGGTTTCACCATGTTGACCAGGCTGGTCTCAAACTCGTGACCTCAAGTGATCCACCCGCCTTGGCCTTCCAAGGGGTTGGGATTACAGGCGTGAGCCACCGTGCCCGGTCTGTCTGCCTCTTAGTTAGAACCTGTGTATTTTATGTTTTAAATTTCACTTTTCTGGGTCAGAACAGTAGTGTTTCTTTTTCGTGGTGTTGCTATGAATGTCCTTTATGATTAGGAGACTGGGTTGGCTGCCCACTGGAGAGTGGTATCACTGGGTCACGGTCACCATCTGCCCCAGCAGCGTCCAGAGTGTTTAGAGTCTTTCCTGGACGTAGAAACCCTTTTGTCTGACGTTCAGATAAAACCAATCACCGCATTCAGTTAATCAAAGAGGTCAGAGCTGGGAACCGTTAGTGCACATCCACCTCTCCCGAGAGTGTTCACGCCTCTTCCACACGGGGCTAGGCTGCTGCTGAGCATGGTTCTGCTGGCTGTGGCTGTGGCCCCTTTCCTCAACCACAGCCATCGCAGGCCTGCCACAGTTTTTGTTCTTCTAGAAGAGAATAGGCAACACAAGAGAAGCAAGGTATGTTAGATATGAAACCATTAAAAATTATTTCCTCAAACATTGTATATATTTTTTGCCCATACCTAATTTGATAGCAATTTTAAAAAGATTAAAATGAAAAAAAAATCCCCTATATTAAGTCTTTGAAAGGCATCCAACTTAGTTTTCATACAATTATTCTCTCTTTGGAGTCATACTTTATTGGTTTCAGTAATGTGTAACAAATGCACCAGCATAAACAGATTTAGGAGCAAACAGCTGCTTCGTAATTATAGTTCAGCTCGCGGGGCCCAGCTGTAGGGGTGCAGCCTGTGCCTGCCTGTGCGCCAATAGGGCTGGTCACCTTGAGCATCTGGGAGTGTCTGGGTAAGTGAGGTCTGGGCAAGGCAGCATCCACACACCTGCATAGTTCTCACTTTGTCCACGTTATCCGACAAGGCCACAAAATTATCAAGTAAGTGTTCTCCAAGCGCATATTCAGTTAGTGTTTGGAAAGTGCATAGGCACCTCATACAGCACCTTTAAGAGGAGCTAGGAGCCCAGGAATGATAGCAGGTGTGAGGCCTGTACTCTCTTTGCATAGATAAAATATGCATGTGCATATCTGAGGCCAGAAAGTTTGATTGGGGCCAGAATGTGGAAGTCCTTACCTGTGGGATACTAGGGAACCACTGTGGATTTCGGAGAGAATCGTGTCTCTGATGTGCAGCATGCCGTGGAGCCGGGGGGTGACAGGGCAGGCTCATGCAGGGCACTCGCCGTGGCCGGAGGAGGAGAGAAGGCAGCCAGTGAGCTGAGCAATTCGGTGCCTGGGTCAGGAGGGGAAGAGGGAGTACAGGAAGGCGGATGAAGCTGCGAGTCTGCACCTCGAGGTCGCCGTTGCGCTTTGCCGGAAATCAGGAGAAGCAAGTGTGGACCTGACTCAGAGATACTTAGAGACACCACTGCAAGCTGCAAGTTTGGAAATACAGGAGGAGGCTTGGGGAAAATCTGGAGCAGGGAGCATTTGGGAGCCTCTTAGGTAGAAGTGCAGGTCAAGTAGCCAGAGTGTGAGGCATGCACGTCTGGAGAGAGGAGGCCAAAGGAAAGCCCACATTTGGAAATGGAGGAAGGGTTGGAAGACCCAGAAAAGGCCCTGCTTAGAGTCCAGAGAAGAGCTGGATGGTGCAGTTCACGAAAGCCCAGAGCCGAGAGTTTCCAGGAGAGTCCCAAGTGTTGCTGAAAACCAGGGGGCAGGACTCCAGTTGGAGCCTGTGAGGGGAGCCTGGCGGCCCTGATCCCTGAGAGCAGCCAGAGCCTGGGCGTCATGGTGGAAGTGGGTGGGAAGTGCAGGAAGCAGGTGGAGATGGCCTTTCAAGGCCTGGTGCTTCACACAGGTAGCCAGCTGTGGACCGAGACACAACTGGAGAGGGGCCTGAACCCAGAGCATCTCCAGGTGGATGAGGGAGCCAGGAAGGGCAAAGGTATCCGGAAGAAAGGGGGCAGGCATGGAGCCAGGTCCCCAGGGAGGCTGCAGTCTTCTTTTTCTGTTCATGGACTGGTTGTTGGTTATTTTGAGTTCTCAAAGTCGTCCACTCGGTGTGGTCCAGAGAAAGTTCCCAGGGGTCTCAAGTCGGAGCAGGCCTTGTGCTTTTCTGAACACTGTGCGTGTTGACTCAGGGTTACCGTCAATGGCTAATTCTAGCGTGTCTTTTGTTGAAGTCTGCAGAAGAGCCTCAACCAGCACCAGCTCTTGAAGAAATTATAAAACTTGTGTTCTTCTGATTCTGGGATTTTTGCCTGAAATGCCTCGTATATTTTTGGGTAGGTGTTGTTAGCACTTGTGTTACAGCATTTGGAGCTCTGCATTTTTGTGATGTGCTAGCTGTGAGGATGTTTAAAATTAGATTCCTAGAAATCAGGTTATAGGAGCTCTCGGCCATGCTTCATGGGTTGTGTTTTGACTCCTCATAGTGGACCCCATTGCAGTGGCTATTCTTAGTATTTGTGGAACACCTGACTGGTGATGCTAGGAGAATGTGATTTGTTTTCTTTGTAAGTCTAAAGTCTAATGACCTTGTAGAGTCTTTATACCCATCTCTTATATATCAGCTTTAATATACTTGAAAATGTCCTCATTGTGCCCTTGAAAAGCAGGCTCACATTTTAAAAGTCATCCTTTTAAAATCCTTTTCTGCAGCCTGTGCCCTTTGTCTGTTTTGTTACCTTCACTGCAACATCATGAAACAGGGACAAGGGCTAGAATCTGTTTCAAACACAGAGCTTGAAACAGGAACAAGGACTAGAATCTCTGTTTCATACACAGAGCTGAACTGTGCTGAGCGACCTGCTATGCTAACGTCTGTTTCTGTCATGAGAGGGAACCCAGACCTCTTGACTTTTCCTTTTGTACATTTTCAAAAAGAATATTTTTTCCTCTCTGGGGTCCATTCCATTGTGGGATTCTCTCCTAAGGCTGTTTCTTTGCATTCCATTTTGACAAGTATGATTTAGTTTCCGAGATGATGAAAGGGCAGTGAAAAGGCCTGGGAAAGAGAAAGCAGGAAAAGAAGGAATTGTCTCATGATTTTAGTCAGAAGGAAATCACTCAGACAGAAACGCTATTCCAAGTGGGTCAGATCCCAGGAAGTGGGATTGAATAAGTGACATGGTATCGCACAACTCTGTTTTACATTCTTGCTGTTGCCAGGGGTAACGAAAAGAACGAGTATATTCATTCCGAGGTCAAATATATATCTTTGCTGACTCTGACTATAATTAGCAGAATTCGTTCAGTTCAAGTTTGAGAATACCTTTACAGAAGAGGGTCTTCGTGCCCGTGTGCCTATTTCTATTTATATGTTCACACGTATTGGAGTATAAATGTGTGTGTGCTGTGTGTGAGACCTCATTATTTGAAACAAGAAATGTGCAGTAGAGCTTATTAATTACGAGAAGGTACATTTGGGGGATAAACTACTTTGTTTAGAATTGAATAATGGGGTCTTTGAGGGATGTATATATGTATGTGTGTTTGCATTTATGTGTATGAAAGTGTGTATTGCATGTATATGTGTTGTGCATGTATGTGTGCCTTTGTGTGTAATGTACATGTGCATGCATGTGTATATGTGTGCATGTGTATTTGTGTTGCATGTATGTGTGTGCATCTGTTACATGTTTAGGCACGACTGCACATATGTGCAAGTAGACATGCATGGATGCTCGTGTGTATATAGTTATACATGTATATTTGTGCATGTTATGTCTACGCATTTACATATGTATGTGTGTCAGAATGTGTATGTATATGCATGTGTGTTTGAGTGTTGTGTGTATGCTTGTGCATGTGTGTTTGAGTGTTGTATGTGCGTGTGTGTTTGAGTGTTGTATGTGTATGCATGTGTTATGTGGTGGTATTACGTGATTATGTGAATGTGTGTGCATGTGTGAATGTATGCATTGCATGTAGGTGTGCTTGTCCATGTGTATGTGTGTGTGTGATATGTGTCTGTGCATGCATGCATGTGCACATTTGATTTGTGAATCCTCTCTGGGAGGGGCATGTTCCTGGAGACAGTGCATGGGATCCTCCGCTGTCCTCTCAGGGAGAGAGACATTGTGAAAGTTCGAGCCATTAGGTAAACATGCCTGATGTTCTATAAAATATATATTTAAATATACCACTGGGGTTAAATATATGTTAAATGGGTGCAAAGCTGTTATATTGCATTAAAAGTCATGTTAGTACTTCCTGGTTAAAGGCTTTGTGAATGATTTCCTGTACATGGGACATAATACACCACAGAGAATTACAGTGGGTCAATGGTATTTGCCAGGAGGTCTGGCTTGTGATTGGTATTTCTAGTTGCAGACATGCAGGTTGAGATTTGCTGGACTTAGAGGAGGGTCATTGACTCTGCCCACTGAATGATACCAGCGTCTCTGCTGCTTCCTTTTTCTGCCGGCTTCATCCAGAGCTGGGACAGCTGCTCTCAGACGCATTGTACTTTTCTCTCCATAAAAATCTGCAGCATTTGTTAGCAGTCCAGTAGCAGACCGAGTGGCAGGTCCAGGGGCAGGTCCAGCGTCAGGTCCAGCATCAGGTCCAGCGGTAGGTCCAGCATCAGGTCCAGGAACAGGTCCAGCGGCAGGTCCAGCGGCAGGTCCATCCAACTTTCCACATGGCCCATGTGAAAATGTACCCTCTCCCTTCCATTTTTTAAAGCAGTATCATTAGTAGAGCCTACTGCCATTTCTCCTTGAGCTCCTCACAGTGGATGGTAAGCATTTGCTTTATTAAAGCAAAGTTCTGTGCTCTTTGTGCTAAGTCTCCTCTGCCTTTCTGTGAGAGGCTAGAATTGGGATCGACCCTCAGCTGTGCCAGAGCCTTGGTACACGTCTCAGTTCTGGAATCTACTCTGTGCTTGTTGCCTTCCATCCACCGACAGCCATCTGTCTTCCTGTCACTCCTTCAACACGGAGTCCAGCAGTGTGCACACAGGTGAGCCTGTGTGAATGCTGGTTTTGTAGGATCTTATCGGGACCTTAGTCATCTTTTCACTAGGAAACCAGACACTGCAAGGGACTTAAAGAAAAGCCCAAAGAAGCCGTATCAGTAGAATCATAGAGACAGAATTCTACAACCATAGGAAATGGCATTGATTATCATGAAATGTGCATTTATGTGAGGCATAGTAAAACATCACATTTCTTACTGGGTAAGAGCTTGGAAAAGAGATTATGAAAGTATAACTGACTCTACTCTTGTATCGTGGAACATGGTAAAATGATGCAAGGTATTGTATAGAATGGAACAAACAGAATAGAATTATATAGAGTAGCGCAGAATAGAACAAATAGCATAATGTTATATAGGGTAGCATAGAATAGAAGAAACAGTGTAACATTATGTAGTGTAGTATACAATAGGACAAATAGTATTACATGGTCTAGAATAGAACAAGTAGGATAGTATTGTAGAGTATACAGTTGAACTAATGACGTAGTATTGCATAGCATAATACAATCTAGATTAGAACACACAGCATAGTATTAATATTACGTAGTGTGGTGTGGAATAGTAGAGTCGCATGGCACAGAACAGAGAGGATAGTGTTCTGTAGCACTGATGCAGGAGTTTTGCTCTTTAGCTCAGCTGGGTCCAGGTTCTTGTCTCATGACCAGGAAGAAACAGGCACGGGGACATCGAAGAGTGAGTGCAGTGGAACTTGTTAAGCTAAAAGTTAAGCTCTCAGCGAAAAGAGGGGTCCTGAGAGCAGGTTGCTGGTCGCTCCCTTCCCAGTTGACTACAAGGGCTTTTATGTAGAAGCTGATGGGGCTGGGCTCGCTGTCTAAGGGGCAAATATCTGGTGGTTCCACCCCATTCCCTCGTGTGCATGGGGACCTTTAGTCTGCTGTGAGCATGTTTAGGCGAGCCCCCCCGTGCAAGTCCCCCTATCTGCACAAAACATGGGCTGGAGGCTCTCTGGGACCCTTCCCTTACTGTCTGCCTAAAGCAAGCTGGCTAACTCCTTTCTGTATAGAAGAAAATAGAATAGAATAGAACAGATAGTACAGTATTTTATCGTATGGAATGAAGCTGTAGTATTCTATCATAGAGAATGGAATAGTATAGAATAGAACAAACAGATCGTACTAGTGTAGTATAGAATAGTAGCCTCATGCAGCACGGAGCAGTGTTGTGCTCCCTATGTACAGAGTGTAACCACCATGAGACCGTTCTTCAGTGGGGCGTCACTGGCCCTTCATATTTCTTTGGTTCTGCGGAAATGAGGAGAGGGAGTTAAGAGAGGGGGAGGAGGTTGGCTTTCTTACTTTTAAGGCGCTCATTACTTCTTGGGGATCATTTGATGGTCCCCTTTGGTAGTATTCTGTGAAGCAGTCTCTGTACTCTGTGTAGGGTGAAATGTGGGGCAGTCTGTGGACTCTGTGTAGGGTGAAATGTGAAGCAGTCTGTGGACTCTGTAGGGTGAAATGTGGAGAAGTCTGTGGACTCTGTAGGGTGAAATGTGGAGAAGTCTGTGGACTCTGTAGGGTGAAATGTAGAGCAGTCTGTGGACTCTGTGTAGGGTGACACATGAAGCAGTTGAGAAAGGATGAAGTCAGAAGTAGCTCAGCAGAGATGCACTAACTCTTACCTGGGAGACTGTGGAGCAGTCTGTGGACTCTGTGTAGGGTGAAATGAGGTGTTTTGTGTAAATTTTTGTCTCATGCCTGGCACATGGCAGAGCCTCCGTGGATCTTGCCGTCATGAACCCTCTGATAACTTCTCTACAGTGCCCTCCACACTATAAATACCACACATTGTGGGAAGTCCGGGCCTTTTCAAAGGCTGGGTTTCTTTTTAACAAAATTGGAATGCCCTGCATATTTGGAATGGCCAGATCATCCTGCACTTTTGACTTCACTTGTCCAGCTGGGTACACCTCCCTGCGTGCTGCCAAGGTTTACAGCGGAATTCCCTGACACCACTACCCTCACTGCCTGCACCTGAATCTGCTGTGGGGTCATTTCCTTATTGGACTTGTCTGGGGACCTCCTGAGGGGTGGATGGGTCAGGACTGGGTTATCTGGGGAAGGTGTTCATGGCATTCCTGTTTGCAGTCTGTGTCTCTGTTGGAAGAGATGCTTTTAGCACATCCGTTAATCCAGACGTGATTAGCAAGGGGTGTCTCTCTCAGGTAAGAGTTGGTGCATCTCTGCTGAGCTACTTCTGACTTCATCCTTTTTCAAGTCTGTTACAAAGAGAACTTTGGTTTCTCAAGATTTAAGAATTAATGTCAAAGAGCAATTTAGTGTTCTTTTTGAGTCCCCAGCCTTGCTGTGGATGATTCATGAGTCCTTGGTGGTTAGGGCCACAGCACAAGCGGTGGGCCGTCTGTTCCCCACCCTGGTGGATACTTTATCACCCAAAGAAATGTATTCTGTTAACATGTCTCAATTAGAATATTTTAGTAGGAGACAGAGTTATGGCTCTTGTTTTAATTTGTAATAGATAATTACTGTAGCAGGGGCAAGGTTGAGACTTGCAGTGTGGCTCATGGAAAACATTGATTAGAAGCACCCAAAATATATCACCAGCTTTGTTGCTGCAGCTCCAAGGGACTAGGAATGCATATGTATTTTTTCTTTTGTTATTATTTATTATTTTTATTTTTGAGACAGAGTCTTGCTCTGTCACTTAGGCTGGATTGCAGTGGCATAATCTCAGCTCACTGTAACCTCTGCTTCCAGGGTTCAACAGAATCTTGTGTCTCAGCCTCCCACGTAGCTGGGATTACAGGTGCCTGCTACCGTGCCCAGCTAATTTTTGTATTTTTAGTAGAGACAGGGGTCTCACCGTGTTGGCCGCCACCCCCGGCCCGCCCCTCTGGCTTCTGGGAGCCCCATTGCCGGGGGTGCAGGCACCCCCCGCGATCGGGCTCCCAGCCGCCACCCCCGGCCCGCCCCCCTGGCTTCTGGGAGCCCCATCGCCGGGGGTGCAGGCACCCCCCGCGGTCGGGCTCCCGGCCGCCACCCCCGGCCCGCCCTCCTGGCTTCTGGGAGCCCCATCGCCGGGGGTGCCGGCACCCCCCGCGTTCGGGCTCCTGGCCACCACACCCAGCAAGTGGAGGCAGGATGAGATCACAGGATGGTGTTAAAATTAAAATTAAAAATGAAATTTTGGGCACTCATTGTCATTGATAACATCTTATCAGGAAACAGGGTTTGAGAACAGACAACCTGTCTGACCAAAATTTATTAGGTGGGAATTTCTTCATCCTAATAAGCCTGGGAGCGCTACAGGAGGCCGGGGCTTATTTCATCCCTTCGGCTTCAACCGTAAAAGGCAGAACGCTTCCAAGGGGGTTGTTTATAGGCCTACCCTCAGAGCGCATTCTCTTTCTCAGGGATGTTCCTTGCTGAGAAAAAGAATTCAGCGATATTTCTCCTATTTGCATAAGAAAAGAGAAGAAATATGGCTCTGTTCCGTCCAGCTCACCGGTGGCCAGTTCAAGGTTATCTCCCTTGTTCCCTGAACATCGCTGTTATCCTGTTCTTTTTTCAAGATGCCCAGATTTCATATTGTTCAAACACACATGCTCCACAAACAATTTGTGCAGTTAAGGCAATCATCACAGGGTTCTGAGGTGACATATATCCTCCTCAGCTTACAAAGAAGATGATGGAATTAAGAGATTAAAGTAAAGACAGACATAAGAAATTATAAAAGTATTAACTTGGGAGAACTAATAAATGTCCATGAAATCTTCATATTTTATGTTTTTCTGCCGTGGCTTCAGCCATTCCCTGCATTCAAGGTCCCTGACTTCCCGCAACATTCTCTCTCCCTTTTCCTCTATATAAATGTGCCATGGCGATGAAGGATTGTTCATTGTCTCGATTTGACGCAGGATTCTTCGACTGGTCCAGCACACTAAAAACAAGCCGATTAAACAGAGACACATAATTCCAAAATTTACTGCAGTAGAGTTCCCAATAGACTTAATCCAAGTCGTTGGGTTTAATCCATAAAGATTTTTTGCCACTTGATCTAACGCCTCAGCTCCAGGCACAATATTTAAGTGACTTTGAGAGGCTTCAAAAATTTGTTCTTTTAATTTAGAAATGTCTAAAGTGAGATTATCTTCTCTTCTTACCATGTGATAAGTAATCTGCTGGTGGGACTGACAGTAGGTACTTCTACCAACCAATTTTGAATAGCAGGCATTAAACATCCTGGTGCTCTCCCTAGGCAAATAGGAGGATAACGTTACCCAGTGGAAATATTTATCATCATTCCTTCTTCCTCCAGTTTGGCAGGGCAACGATCATCTGTGGGACCAGGTACCCACACACTATTATTAACGTATGCTTCAATAGGATTATCCATCCATGTGACTGCCCCAATTAAGGGTGGGAAAGGCACATAGGCCCAGTAGGTATAATTAGCTGCAGCTGCTCCTGCAGGCATGGGGAGACTTACCACCGTTGATACAATCATTAGAGCTGCAAGCAGCATTTTTTTCTGGGGTTTGTGTCACCTTTGTGCTAGCTAGGCTTTTTCCAGCTAACGGTGTCAGCTTCTTTAACTGTGCCCAGGTCGGCAGCTCCGCCTTCTTGGTGCGTGGTGACTTCATCTGTTCTTCTGATATCACCACTTGGTTCATCATGCGAGTCAATGGCGCTCGATTGGGTGTTTCCGTCTCCGTGGAGGTGCTTTTCTTTGCATCTCCGATGGGTTCATTGTAGAACTTTAAATGTCTAGTGGGTATCCAAACAGGAAACTGATTTTCTCCTGGTGAAACACAAGCAAAACCTCTTCCCCAGTTATCACCTTCCCTATTTCCCATGTCTTATTTTTGTTGTCTTTCCACCAAATCAGTTTTCCTTCATGTGGATTGTTCTTTTTACCAGTAAGATGTTGTTCTGCGGAAGTAGTAGTCTGATTTCTACAAATGTTTAAAAAACTTAAAATATAGAGTGCTAGATTAAGCTGCATCTGAGGAGTGGTACACTCCTTACTGTCTCCCCCTTCTTTTTGTTTAACTGAGTTTTGAGTGTTCTATTAGGTCTTTCAACTATGGCCTGTCCTTGGGAATTACAAGGAATTCCTGTTGTATGTGTAATATTCCACTGATTTAAGAATTTTTGGAAAGCTTTAATATAATAACCTGGTCCATTGTCAGTTTTAATTATTTTTGGAACTCCCATTACAGCAAAACAAGATAATAAATATTTTTTAACATGGGAAGTACTTTCTCCTGTCTGGCAGGTTGCCCATATGAAATGTGAATAAGTATCAACTGTTACATGAACATATGATAATTTTCCGAATGAAGGTATATGTGTAACATCCATTTGCCATAATGCATTAGGACACAGACCTCTGGGATTAACTCCTGCCTCTTGAGTGGGCAGGTGTAGTACTTGACACTGGGTGGAATGTTGTACAATATCTTTTGCCTGTTTCCATGTGACATCAAATTTGTTTTTTAATCCTGCTGAAATTACATGAGTCAAAACATGAAGTTCTTGTGCTTTTATGAATGCAGAGGATACCAGTAAGTCAGCTTGTTCATTTGCTTTAGTTAAAGGTCCTGGTAAATTAGTGTGTGCTCGAATATGAATAATATAAAATGGGAAATTCCTTTTTCTTAGTTTGTTATAACAAATTGAACAACTGGTTTAACTGATCATCCATGCTATATTTAATTAGAGCTGTCTCAATATCCCTTGTAGCCTGTACTACATATGCAGAATCTGATATAATATTAACAGGTTGATTAAAATCTTGTAACACTGTAGTGACTGCAACCGACTCTGCCCTTTGAGCTGATTGATATTGAGTTTTGATTACTCGCTCTTTTGACCCTGTGTAAGCTGCTTTTCCATTGCTGGAACCATCAGTAAATACTGTCAGAGCATTTTCTAAAGGTTCATGTCTGGTAATTTTAGGTAAAATCCAAGTAGTCAATTTTAAAAACTGGAATATTTTTGTTTTTGGGTAATGATTATCAATGATTCCCACAAAATTGGCAAGGCCAATCTGCCATGCACCAGAATTGATAAAGGCTTGTCTAACTTGTTCCTTGGTTAAAGGAACAACTATTTTGTCTGGGTCATTACCACACAATTTTATTATTTGTAATCTTGCCTGACCAATTAATGTAGCTATTTGATCCAAGTACAATGTAAAAGTCTCAATTGTACTGTGAGGAAGGAATGACCACTCTACAAGATCAGTATTTTGAATGATGATGCCTGTTAGAGAATGTGTACTAGCAAAAATTAAAAGTTGAGTGGGGCTAAGGGATCTATTCTACTTATTTGCGCTGACTGAATTTTTTCTTCCACTAATTTAATTTCTTTTGTTGCCTCTGGGGTTAATATTCTTTTACTATTTAAGTCTGGCTCTCCTCTTAGGATAGAGAACAAATTTGACATGGCATAAGTAGGAATGCCTAGGCTTGGCCGAATCCAATTAATATCACCTAACAATTTTTGAAAGTCATTTAATGTTTTTAGTGTATCTTTTCTTATTTCTATTTTTTGTGGCTTCATTTTTCTATTTTCTCTCTGCATCCCTAAATAATGAAAAGGAGTAGAGGTTTGGATCTTATCAGAAGCTATTGTTAGTCCTTCACTGGAAACCTCTGCTTGCAGAAATGTGTAACAGTCAATTAATTTGTCTCTTGTTTCTGCAGCACATAAAATATCATCAATATAGTGAATAATATAACAATCTGAAAATTTACCTCTAACTGGTTGAAGGACTTGACCTACAAAAGTTTGACAAATAGTTGGAATATTAAGCAATCCCTGAGGTAATACTTTCCACTGAAACCTGGTGGCTGATCCTTTATTATTTATGGCTGGTATAGTAAAGGCAAATTTTTCACAATCTTGCTCTGCCAGAGGAATGGTAAAAAAACAATCCTTAAGATCAATTATAATTAAAGGCCAGTCTTTCGGGATCATGGCTGGAGAGGGCAATCCGGGTTGAAGAGGCTCCATGGGTTTAATTACAGCATTTACTGCTCTTAAGTCCATTAACATATGCCATTTGCCTGATTTTTTCTGAATTACAAATACAGGAGAATTCCAGGGTGAGAATGAAGGCTCAATGTGTCCCTTTTCTAATTGTTCCTTTGCTAATAAATGTAAAGCCTCCAGTTTTTGCTTAGCTGGCGGCCACTGATTTACTCATACCGGTTTTTCTGTTTTCCAAGTTAATGGAATGGGTTCAGGAGGCTCTACAGTGGCCGCCCTTAAAAATGATACCCTATTCCTTTTCTTTCTTAATTTTTCTCAGTCTCAATTGGGACTTTAATGCCATTTTCATTTTTTCCTAATCCCTTTCCTGGTATATATCCCATCTTAATCATGAGTTTTTGACTCGTGGAGCTGTATAATGGAGCGGGCATAATGATTTCTGCATCCCATTGTTGTAATAAATCTCGACCCCATAGATGAATAGGAATTGAAGTAATCATTGGCTGAACAGTACTTTCTTGATTATCTGGTCCTAAACAATGTAAAATCATGTACTTTCATACACTTCTGAAGCTGTGCCTACGCCGACAAGTCTTCTAACAGCCTTTTGTTTAGGCCAATTTTTGGCCACTAATTTAAAGCAATGCCAGAGATATCTGCTCCAGTGTCTACCAACCCTTCAAACTGTTTTCCTTGAATAATGGCCTTACACACGGGTATGCTCTCAGAGACCAGACTTACCCAATATGCAGCCTTTCCTGCCGGATCAGTGCTTCCGAACCCTCCTGTTCTTTTTATCTCACTCTTTCCAACTTTAATATAAGGTAGGAGTAATAATTGAGCAATCTTGTCTCCTGGCCTGGCACTCCAAGGAATTGAGGAACAAATAACCAATTGAATTTCGCCTTTATAGTCTGAATCAACCACACCAGTATGAATTTGAACTCCCTTTAGATTTAAACTTGATCTTCCTAAGATTAGTCCTACAGCCCCCTCAGGCAATGGGCCATATACCCCTGTGGGGATTTTTTGTGGAGGCTCCCCTGGAAGCAAAGACTGCTTGTATGGTGCATACATCTACTGCTGCACTGCCGCTTGTGGCGGGGGATAATTGCTGTATTGTGATAACTGGCTTATTCCCTGAGACACTTGTGACAGTGGGGGTTGTTGTTCCTGAAAACCCTGAGGAACAAAGGGCTGAATTTGGAATGCCCCAGTTTGTTGCGGGGCCTGAGGCTGGCCCCTCCTCTCATTTCCTGACACTGGTTGCCCATTTTTATCAAATTTAGAACGACATTGATTACCCCAATGTTTTCCCTTTTTACATCTTGGACATAGGCCAGGTGGCTCTTTATCTGTTGTTGTAGTAGCTTCAGTAGTTACATTTTGCTTACTTGAGACTAGGCAATTCTTTTTTAGATGACCAATTTGACCACAATTATAACATTTTTCCCCAAATGTTCTAACTTGTCCTCCTAAAGCAACTCCTGTGATTGCTTGAGCCATAAGCATAGCTTTATGCATAGCTCCTCCAATTCCATTGCAGGCTTTAACGTACTCTGAGATTACATCTGATCCTGCGGGAACCCTTCCTTTTAATGGCTTAATGGCTGATTGACAATCAAGATTGGTGTTTTCATATGCCATCAACTCCACTATGACCTTACGGACATTTTCATTGGTAATTGACTTTTGAGTAGCATCTTGAAGTCTTGCTACAAAATCAGGGTAGGGCTCTTTAGAGCCTTGTCTTATTGTATTAAAGGAGGGGCAGGTGGTTCCTGTGTCTTGGATTTTCTCCCAGGCCCTAAGGCAGATAGCCCTGATTTGCTCAATGGCCTCATTTGGCATTATTACTTGTTGGTCAACAGTGCTCCAATTTTGACCTATTCCTAATAGTTGATCTGCATCTATGTTAATTGGAGGATTGGCAGTCCTATTTCTTTGGACCTGTACTTGTGCCTCATCAATCCACCAAGTCTTAAATTGTAAAAACTGAAAGGGTGAGAGTGATGATTTTGCCAGAATCTCCCAATCATAAGGAATGAGTCTATGTCCATGAGCAATGGAATCAAATAATGTTCTCATGTAAGGAGAGTTGGGTCCATACTGTTGTACTCCTTCTTTCATTTCTTTTAGCATTTTTATAGAAAAAGACTGATATCTGGCTTCAGCTATGGGAGGCTCTCCCTCTTGGACCCCTTCTCCAGGTGGTCTTGCTTCTAATATTACTGGGAATTGCCATGCCTCAATATCTCCTTGTTTTCTTGCCTCATCAATAATTTTATGTACTGCACTACCCTGTGTACTAGGCGGTGCTGTAGGATTAAGTCTCATGGTGGGCGGCTGAGGATATGGCACCCTGCCCTGTGGCAGTGGAAATGTTCCTGGTTGTCCATACGGATTTTCTGGGGGCTGCCGATACTGCAGCTCGGCTGGCAACCAGTATTGATAGACTACTGGCGGCTGGGATTTATTTTCTACCGGCTGATATTGTGGACACTGTATTTGGATTGGCATTGCCATGCCAGAGACTCTTTTTCTATTTGATCTTCTTTTGGAGTTTGTACTTGTTTAACCTGCATTTGAGGTTGTAAAGTTACAGGCATCTGAGGTGCTGTAAGAGGAGTTGGCCATCGTGGTTTAGATTCTGATGGCTCTGCTAATTCTGGACTCTTTTCTTCTAATTTTAACGTTTCAGGATATACTACCTCCTGTAATTGATTATCATAAACATTTTGCATTGACTGAGCCATTACCAGCTCTGCTACACATTTACAGTGTGAACTTTCCTTTCCTTTCCAGGATTCTATCCCTGCCTCTTTTTCACAATCTACTGCACAGCTTTTAGGGACATCAGAAATTGGAACGCTATCTTCTTCTGTTTGCAATGGTTCTAAAGCTACTTTAATAATGACTCAATCATTCCATACTGTAAGTAGGATGATTTTACCTTCCCTACTTGCTTGTTTTAATTCTTTGCCAATTTTTTCCCAGTCTTTTAGATCTAAAGTTCCCTGTTCTGGAAACCATGGACAAAACTGTTCTATTGTTTGAAATAGCATAATTAGATTTTTGGTAGAGACTTTAACTCCCCCTCTTTTTAAGAGAATTTTAATAAAGCTGTGATAAGAGGCATATTTACTTTCAGTTTGCCCCATTGTTACCCTAGGTTCTTCCGAGTGCACAAGCTTATCGCAAGGCTGACTGTAGACGTACTCGGGAGTCTCTCATCGACTTGTCCTCAATGACCACGCTCTGGTGTACCTTCACCTTAGAGAAAAGCTTCCACGTTGGTCACCAGATGAAGGGGTGGCCTGCCCCTCCACACCTGTGGGTGTTTCTCGTTAGGTGGAACAAGAGACTTGAGAAAAGAAATGAGACACAGAGACAAAGTATAGAGAAAGAAAAAGTGGGCCCAGGGGACTGGCGCTCAGCTTAGAGAGGACCCACACTGGCACCGGTCTCTGAGTTCCCTTAGTATTTATTGATAATTATCTTTACCATCTTAAAGATAAGGGAGTGGCAGGACAATAGGATCATTGTAGGGAGGAAATCAGCAGTAAGACATATGAACAAAAATCTCTGTGACATGAATAAGTTTAAAGGAAAATGCTGTGCCTTGAGATGCATATGCAAACATCTCCATAAACCTTTTAGCAGCATTGTTTCAGCCTATCACATGGGGAGAAACCTTGGACAATACCTAGCTTTTCTAGGCAGAGGTCTCTGCGACTTTGGCCATGTACGTGTCCCTGGGCAGTTGAAATTAAGAGAATAGTGATGACTTTTAACCAGCAAGCTGTCTTCAGGCACTTATTTAACAAAGACACATCCTGCACAGCCCAAAATCCATTAAACCTTGAGTCGCCGCAGCACGTGTCTCTTGCACGGACAAAGTTGGGGGTAGGGTCACAGATTAACAGCATCTCAAATACAGAACAAAATGGAGTCTCTTATGTCTACTTCTTTCTATATAGACACAGTAACAAGCTGATCTCTCTTTCTTTTCCCCACAGAAGTGTTAGTTTTTTATTTGTTCAATCATTTGGAAATGTAAAATCCATTCTTGATTCGCAGGCCACGAGAGCAGGCAGGGACAGGCTGCCCCTTGCCGACCTCTGGAATGAGCTTAGAGAAGGAAATGACAGGCTGGGCCAGCGCAGCCTCCTCACAGCGAATTCGCTGCAGGAGGGTCCTTCTTAGCAACCACTTCTCATCCTTCATCTTGGCTTCACATGCAGTTCAGGTGGAGAAAGAGAGAACAGAACTGGCCTCAGCAACAAGAAGGAAGGAGACGCAGGGTCAAGCAGCCCTGTGGACTGATCACACTCAACATTCACACCAAGCGGAGCACAGGCAGGACCAGCCCAGGGGGGCCGAAGTGGAGGCTCTCTGGGGTGGGGGAACTCTGGGTGGGCAAGATTCACAACCTAAAACTCATATAGAAGTTCTACACAGCAGTAGTTACAGAAAACACACACTAAGAAAAGGCCAAAATAAAAATAGGACAGCCACCTTTGACCGCACCTTATCCCTCAGGAACCCACCTTCAAGCCCTGGCAGATGAAGACTCACTTCCTGATGCACTTCCCGGTGAATTATGTGGGCGAATGCATCCGAACTGTCCCCTACACGGACCCAGATCTTGCCAGGTAGGAGGGTGGAGGTCGGGATCTCTCAGGCCTGAGCCTTACAGAAGCAGCTTGTCAAGCCTGTTCGAGTTCACAGGGCATGTTTTAGCACAGGAAGAGTCTGCACTGACTCTGAGTGTTGGACCTGGGGCTTTGTGAGTCTACGAGCAGCCCTCTTTAAACAGCAGAGTCTTTATGAACAAAGGCCCTAACCACAAACTCCTTTCAAAATGCCCCATGTACTCCCCTCATCTCTAGGTGGAAATTGAATGAATTTAGGTTGAGACCTCTGATAAACATGGTAGATTAATCCTTCGTGAGGACAGATGCATGGAACGACAGCAAAGGTAGATCAAGACACAAAGCCACAAGGGAGAGTGGGAGGTGACCCAGGCAGCCATGGGGGCTGCAGGAGAACCTCATGAGCCAGACTGTGGGTGGGTGGGTGGGGGGTGTCTGACCCGGGGCCACAGAGGGACAGGGCAGTGGGGAGAAACCAGGTGGTCCTGCAGAGCCCTGCAGATGGCAGGGCTGGAGGCTGCCTCACAGTCCCTCTGAGGAGTTTGCCTCCCCTGTCTCCCCACCAAGTCAGAAGCTCAGGGAAGGAGGCCCGGGGTTGAGCGGCTGAAGCCACGGCCGAGAGTGAGGGTCAGGCCTGTTCCCAAAGTGGCGTGGGGCGAGGGAGTTTGCAGCCTACGAACTGGCCCTCCAGCCCTTTCTTCCAAAGTGTGGCTGCCCCTCGGCTGTGTTCATCCCATCTGTGGAAACTGGCCAGACCAGGAGGACAGACTCACAGACATACACTTTTGGGGACCTGTCAGTTGGGTGTGGATGACACAGATCTGTGCAAAAATGTTATATCCCGGAAATTCACTTCCTGTATCCTTGTCCCAGGCAGCTACCCCCATGAGGGACTAAACCAAGGAGGAGACCCCCAGGGTCTGGCTCCAACCTCGCTGGTCCCAACTGATGGTGCCCCAGCCACCCGAGTGGTAGAGAGGGGAAGGCAGGCTTAGGCCTGGGCAGTCTATCCTGATAGGAGAAGGTGCCGGGCCTCCAGGGTGTACGTGTGTCACAGTAGGACCACAGATGGGGAGGTGTGTAGCCAGGTGGGAGGAAATGTGGGGCTGCAGTGGGGGCCCAGAAAGAGCTCTTCTGTAGAAAAGAGGTGTGTGGTCAGCTGTTTTGTTCATTAATTTCCATATTTGTAGGAGATAAACAGATCTGTCTGCTGTGCCAGCAGAAGAGTGGTCTGTTTCCACCATCCAATAGGAAAATGCAGACAGAAAACGCTAAAAATGTGGAGGTTCCCCCTGGGCCAGGGGGAGTCTGGATCTTTTTTTCCTTGTTTTTTGTATTTTATAATCTTTCAACAGTGAGCATGTGTTTTTAATATACAAGTAATAGAAATTTCTCAAGGAGGAGGATGCATGGATGGATTGAAGGCCATCCCTGCTGGTGCTTGTAGAGGCTCCGTCCCCCAGGGTCTGGCTCCAACCTCGCTGGTCCCAACTGATGACGCCCCAGCCACCCGAGTGGCACTGGGTTTCTCCTGGAGGGCCCACACGAGATGGTCATGACTTCTCCCAGCACAGCCCCTGGGAACATGCCCACTCCTTCCTTGATTTCCCACCTGGCCTATTTGACTCCCTTCATCTGCTTTGGGAAATGGCCCATCTGTGGAAGTGGTGACCCGGGGCTGATCTCGCCACGGGCGCCTTTAAGGAGCCTGTGTCTTTGC
Source organism: Chlorocebus sabaeus (assembly GCF_047675955.1). Lineage (NCBI taxonomy): Eukaryota > Metazoa > Chordata > Mammalia > Primates > Cercopithecidae > Chlorocebus > Chlorocebus sabaeus. The sequence continues at coordinate 42,687 of NW_027327984.1, forward strand.
TGCAGACGCTACCATCATTGTCTGCCCTGCCTTCTGTCGGAGGAGGATGTGTTCTGGAATCATCTAGAATGTGATGTCACCATTCGCAGTGGAAGGCAGATGAAATCAGCCCCGTTCCTGGAAATGTGATGTATCGGAGAGTGTGTGTTTACTTAAGGGATTCCTATAAAACTCAAAGAGTTTGACTTCAGTTTCCTTTTTTTTTTTGGTATCCTGATGTGAGACATTTAAATATTCATTTGCACATTTGCCTTTACAATAGAAATAACATCTTTCTACTTCACCAGATTTAAAAAATGCCACATATGCATTGGAACAAGTTAAGCAGTGTGGTGCTGGAAGTGTTAGATTCCCTCCCCACCACCACTGCTTTCAACCATGTAATCCAAGACAACTGCTTGAAAATTGTGCTTCCTTGTGCTTTTTAGTTTTTGTTAATTAAAAAGAAAATCTCATGCCTGTAAGCCCAGCACTTTGAAGGCAGGAGGATCACTTGAAGCCAGGTGTTTAAGACCAGCCTGGGCAACGGAACTAGACCCTGCCTCTACAGAAATTGTAAAAATAGGCGTGGTGGCACGCATCTGTAGGCCCAGCTACTCAGGAGACTGGTGGGAGGATCCCTTGAGCACAGGAGTTCAAGGCTGCAGTGAGCTGTGATTGCCCTTATGCACTCCAGCCTGGCGACAGAGCAAGATCCCGTCTCTTAAAAAACAAGACCAAAAAAATGGGACCATAATTTATGTGGCATTATTGTACAACTTGATTTTATTTTCATTTTCACTGAATCCAATAATTACTTCATTGTCTATGTTTTTTTATCAGCCATGGTGTTTTAAACTTGCATTTTTTAATCATTAATTTCAGTCTTAAAATCCTTGCATGTTTGATGACTGCTAAATTCCTACATACAGAAATTCGAGAAAAAGGTGGCGCTTACAGTGGAGGCGCAAAACTCAGCCACAGTGGGGTTTTCACCCTTTACTCTTACAGGTGAGCTTTGCTCTAGTTCACACATTGGGACACACACTGTGTTTTAGTCTCCTACTCATGATTATCAGTGTCATTTTCTTCTACTGCAGTGAACTTTAGACAAAAGTTGTTCTATGTGCTGCTTTTCACTTCTCGAGCACTTAGCCACACCCAGCAATGTCCTTTCTGGTGCAAGGATTGGGGCCAGCAGCGTAAACGGGAAGCATTCTGTCTTTAGTAAACCCTGGCTTAAGCCAGCATATTTTGGCAAAACACGGTAGTGCCTCCATCCATGGTTTTGCCTTCCACGGTTTATTACCCAGTCACCCTTGGTCTGAAAATATTAAATGGAGAATTCCAGATATAAACACTTCCAAAGTTTTAAATTGTACACCATTCTTCTAAGCAGTGGGATGAAAGCTGACACTGTCTACGGTACCTGCCTGTTGGTCACTCAGTAGCCGTCTAGGTCATCAGATACGCTGTGGGTGTCCAAGAGCTTCTGTTCACAGAACGCTTGTTTTACTTAGCATAACTTTTATTACAGTATAATTGTTGTATTTTGTTAATATCTTGCTGCACCTAATCTATAGACTTTTTCATAGGCATAGGAGAAAAACACAGTATCCATAGTGGCTGTCTGAGGTTGCAACCCTGCTCTGGGGGACCTGGGACACAGGCCCCAGGTGAGGGGCGCGATATAGCCTGAGAACATTCTTAGCTCATTTCATTTGGAGGTGCCTGATGTGGATGCAACTGTTAGCTTTCATAAACATAACACCGTTATTCTAAAATAATAAATTCTTGATTGTGTATGGCTTTGCTGCCCAAGAGAACCTGTATTCTGACACTTTTTAAGAAGGAGTTGGCCAGGCATGGTGGCAAGTGCCTGTGGTCCTAGCTACAGGAGGCTAAGGCGGGAGGATCCCTTGAGCCTAGGGAGGTTGAAGCTGCAGTCAGCAGATTGTGCCACCACACGCCAGCCTGGGCGAATGAGAGCCTGGCTCGTGGATGCAGAGATAGATTAGGTAGGTAGGTAGGTAAGCAGGCACGTAGGTAGAGAAGTCGGTAGCCGTTGCCACCCTGCTGAGTTCTCCCATTTGCTGTGCTGGAAGCCACTCTTCTAGACAAGGATGGGGAAGCAGCTCACAACCCCTCTGCAGCTCTGAGTCAGGGTGGAGGGAGGGCTGGGCTCTTTCCATTTACACAAAGGGAAGTCTGGATCAGCCCCCTCAGACTGATTCCTGTACTGCCCTGGGTGTGTCCTTAAGGGAGATTAAAGGAAAACCTTTGTTTGCTTGATTTTTCCATGTGAGTCTTCTGTAATTTCCTCGTAATCTTGACCTGCCCCCACCCTCCACATCTTTCCTCTCCTGATGTCACAGAGAGGTGGATTTAAATCATCTGGGGAGGACTTTATGCAGACAGACCCTGTCTAAGAGGGAGAACGTGTTGAAAGTCTTATGTGATCGGATTTAAACTTCCACTGAGAGTAATTGAGCAATTTGTCAGGGGGCTGTTTGGACTAGATCAGATGTAAAATAGAGCTGTTAACCCATAGAAGATGTTGAACTGTTAAGTCACAGGTTTGTCATAAACTTGTCCTTTGGTAAAATGCTTGCCTATTTATTTCTCTGGGTTTCCTAGGGACCCAAAAACAATAGAGACACTCCAATCTTTTGGGAAGGTTTACTGGGCAAAATCTGGAAAATTCACGCAGCAAGACATTGACGAAGGCAAACTTTGTCTTCTCAACCGTAGATGCTCCTGTCGCTCCTTCATACAAAGGTATTGTGAATGTAACAGTGAGAATCTCAGTCCACAGCCTCGCAGATGACATTGCTGTTTTCCGAGTTCCCTCATGCACAGGCAGGAGCACCAGCTTCTGGCGCCTCTGTCCTTGCCTGTGATACGATTTCCACGTCTGACACCCTAAATATTGGCCTTGGAAACACGCTTCCCGACATCTGGGCGAGAAGAGTGCATCCTGTCATTTCAGTTTTACTGACCTGAGGCCCAGTGGGGCCAACCCACGGCAGTGACTGGGCTCATTCGTGTGGAAGGATGACGTGACCACGGCCCAGGCCTGGCCACATTACACTGTAGAGCCACTTTTGCTCACAGCATTATCAGCCTCACGCGGTCCTGAATGCATCCACGCTGCAGAAGCAGGCCTTGGTAAGAGTCAGCGTGGCTCGTGGGAGCTAGAGGTCAGGGTGTGATCTCTGGGCTGTTAGACATGACCCTGTGGTTGAAACACGTATGTGAAGTAACAGTGAGATGCACCTGTACCCTCTGGGACACGAGGGCATAGCCCACTGTGCGAGCTCCTGGGTGGCAGCCCCCCTGTGCCTGTGGTTTGTCTTCTAGGAATGGACCACTTCTTGTACGGCCTCTCGGATGAGATGAAGCAGGCCCACAGGGAGCAGCTCTTCACCATCAGCCACAAGAAGCTCCTGGCCATGAGTGATAGGTGAGTGGGGAGTGGGGAGCGGGGAGTGGGGGAGACAGCATCCGGGATTGGAGACCTTAACGGCACTGAAGTAGAAGCCAGTACTCACTGACCTCGCCTGCCTTCCTCTCAGGTACCTCGGCACTGGGAAGAGCACGCATGGCCTGGCCATACTCAGACCCGAGAATCCCAAAATCGCCAAGGACCCATCCTGGATCATCAGGTGAGCGGCCCTGGTGCCCCCAACTGTGCAGGAGCCCCTGAGACAATAGGCCTCTAGAGCTGAATATGAAAAGTCAGAAATGCTACTGCTTTTCCAAGAATATTATATCATTCTTAAAGTGTTGCCAACTGACTGGCAAGTCAATCTTAAGAGCGACCAGGAAGATGTCCATTGAAATAGTCATACACGAAATGCCAAAGATGCACCACGTAGAATTTTCACTTTCTACTGACTGAAAGGCTTGTTTTACCTCATTAGTTCTAGAATATTTAAGAATCTAAAAATAAAGGGCAACTCTGATTTAACCTCTGCTTGAGTCATTATCTTAAGTAGCATTTAGGGCTTTTACTAAAAAACAGAAGTAAAATGAAAAGGTACACAAAGGTGTCCCGTGTCTGCCTGTGCTGATTCATGAAACTCGATTACACCGAGGCCCTGTGGGAGCGTCCTCCTAACAGACGGAAGTTCAACGGGGCGGCCGGATGGAAGCAGTCCTGAGAAGCAGGTGGGCTGGGGTGAGTAAGCGCTCGCTTCGTCTTCACAGAGCCAGAAAGGAGAGCCGCCACGCCAGCTCTTCTTGGCCGTTGGACTCTGATTTCCCAAACAGCTTGTTTTTGGGGTCTCCTCTCCCTCCACACAGCTCTCCACCGCCGTTTCTGAGGCACAGCTGTGGTCTCCTGCAACCTAGAGCTAAGAGGCAGAAACGCTGTCCCTACAGGATGTGGGCCCACGAGGGCAGCAGGGCCGTCACACCAGCACCCATGTCTACTCTGGCAAGAGTCATCAGAGAATTCCAAATTAGGTCCCAGCAAGGACCGTGGCTTGGACTGGACGAGAAACTGGCTATCAGATTTTTCAAACCCCCACCTTGGTGGTTTTAACATGCAGCTAGGATTGCAATCAAGAGGCCGAGTAGGTAAGATTCATGTGTTCTCTTTTACTTTCTAAGGAGAGCAGGAGCCTGGGGTCAAGGCCCAGGGTCCTGGCCTGCTGCTGTGGTTGGAAACTGACACATGGCAATAAACATGGCATTCCCCTTGGCCTGTGTAAACTACTGGCTTTGTTCTCCTTTTATGACTTGTGCATAGTTCAGTGATCCCTACTAAAAATATTTTTATAATCTTTGCCCACAAAAGTGCTGAGAAAACCATTAGTAGCCACCCATAGATTGAGGTTTTAATCTCCTACTTAAAAAACTAAAACGGAGGACTGTTGGAGTTGTAGGCAAACGTTTAATACACACATCTGAAAGCATGAGACACAGTCCAGACAGCACGCACTGGAGCTGGTGGGGCACACGGTCGGTGACAGGTGCTTGCTTGTTAGGTATTAATGTCAATAAATACTTTCAGAAAGTGCTGATAAATAACTTAAGTGTTACAAAAACAGATGGTCCACGGTGAGTCCAGGTTGCAGGTACATGCAGGCAGGACTGGGTCAGACGCTCCAGGGCTGGGCTGCACGTGCTCTAGCTGGCCTGAGTCCGACACATCATAGTTGTCCATGTACTTGGCCAGGATCTTCATGAGGGGCCGCAGCTTGAGCCACCACTGTTCTTTGGGAATCCTGTGCCTGTGGAGGGATGGGGGGACAGCAGTGAGGCTGGGAGATGCCACGGCCAGCACAGTGAGCCGTCTTGCCAGAAACACGGGGTTTGTAGGGTCGGCTGAATCAACTAGATAATAAAGCCAATTTCAGGGTCAAATGAAACCATTGCTTTTATATTTCTAAAAATTCTTCCCAAAGACCTAGTGGTGGTTTCTTATTGTTGTTCTTTTGAGACAGAGTCTCGCTCTGTCCCCAGGCTGGAGAGCAGAGGTGCGGTCTCAGCTCACTGCAACCTCTGCCTCCCAGGTTCAGGCGATTTCTCCTGTCTCAGCCTCCTGAGTAGCTGGGACTACAGGTGTACACCACCACACCTGGCTAATTTTTGTATTTTTAGTAGAGATGGGGTTTCACCATGTGGGCCAGGCTGGTCTTGATCTCTTGACCTTGTGATCCACCCACCTAGGCCTCCCAAAGTGCTGGGATTATAGGTGTGAGCCGCCATGCCTGGCCAAGACCTAGTATTTTTTAACTGAGCTTCAGAAAATCTAGTTCCTCAAACCCCTGAATGAGTTGCCGAAAGCAACAGCAATGGCCATTCTCCTGTCCTGTACTCACGTTGGCTGGGTTTGCTAAGGCAATAAGACCCCAACTTACTCAAAATCCGTTTGCTTCTTCAGCTCTGCCACAGGTTGAAAAATAAGGTTTCTTTTGCTTATTCCCAGCACACAAACGGAATCATCGGTGGTAAATTTTTTTCCTATAAAAGATTTTAAAAAAGATTAACACCACCCTGTCACATGGGCAGGTGGGAGAGCAGAATCATGGGGCGAGATGAGAAGTGAGATTCCTGGCAACCATCCTGAACCTGGCCTGGAAGCCTGGGGGAGGCTGAGAATGGCCAAGAACGGCCGAGAACAGCTGAGAACAACTGCACAGTGTGGCCAGCGCCTGGCCTGGGCAGCTCTGCTCTTGTGGGATCGCCCTGATGGCTTCCTGGAAAGCAGCTTTTGTTTTTCCTCTCAGTGGAGAGAATTTTTCACTAAATAGTGGAATAGGGAAATTACCTTAAGAAATTGATGCCCACGAATACACACACAGAGGAGTGAGAAACATCCATAGCTAAATTAGCAAAAGAAAATCGATGTAGAAAGAATCAGTCAGTTCTTCAAAAAGACAAACCAATTGAAACTGTTCACATCACTGTTTTTTGTAGACTGTCATTCTTCTACGTTGCACATTGGCAGTGATAATGGTTTGCCCTAAAAAAGCACACACCTGGTATGACTGAAGAAAGCTGAGGGGGGTGGGGGCAAGAAAGATGCTGGCACAAACAGCCACTCAGGAATGAGTGGGGACCAGCCACATTGGAACAATTAACAATTGTATTATACAAAATGTCATGTTTTTTAAAACTTTTCAGTTTATCTAAAGATTTGTTAGAATATGTAACTTACAAAACTGATTTAAGGAAAAACATGCATAGTTCTACAAACATGAACAATTCATTCAGCAGCCAAATCTTCCTCAAAACTGGAAGTTCTGACAGATGGAGTTGCAAGGAGGTTGTCCTAACATACATCCAAAAAATAGAAGGCCCCACTTAAACTGTGAGGGAAACTGCGGGCTGATGCTCAAGATCTCCAGAGCAAAAAGCCTGCACAAAAGAACTTCAGGTTGAATCTAGCAGTGATAAAAGAGAACATGTTACCCACGCCCAAGCTGACCTTATCCCAGGAATCCAAGGTTGGTTAAATAGCAACGCTCAGAGACCAGCAGGAGTTAGAACATCACACGCAGCTCAGTACTGGACTGAAGAAGGAACCAGTATACCCTACTTCTCCCCGATAGGACAGCATTTTCACCAAGGCAGACGGCCTCCCTCCGCGGACCCCTTACCTCTGCCCCAGGCCTCCTTGAGTTTCGCAGTGATCCACTCCATAGCTCTGGCAGAGATTTTGGTTCCAAAGTTTCTATCAAATGGAGAGGGTGCCCCACCCTGTTGGTGGTTAGAGTCATATGAAATATCAGTTATACAGTAACACTTTGTTGTTAAATAGAAATGACGATTTCTATTTCACAGAATTCACGTTTTTATTTCTAGGTCTTTATGGATAGCTGGAACAGAAAAAAACACAATCTCTGTTTCCTGTAGCCTGAACTCAGCCTGTTAAGCAAAAGTGTCAAGTGTTCCCCCTGCCCAGTAAGAGGAGGATTTTAATAAATGGAATGAGTCAACTAACAATCTCCAATATTTTAAAATCTTCAATCAGGATTTCATAAACTCATCTGGGGTGGGGATGGGTCGCAGCTTTAAGAATCTGATAAACGTTGTGGATTCTTTAACAAAATCACACATATGCCTCCTATTTCATCATCATTTCAGGGGATTCATCAGCTCTCTGGAATAAATTCGCGGGCTCTGGTTTAAAAGTATAAAGAATAGGAGGTTGTGAGGAAGGAGTGTGTGTGAGTTAGGAATGCTGGACCGCTGTGTCCCAGGCTCAGCTCATGACATGTGTGTGCCTGCATGCAGCTCATTCCAGGTCATTCTGATTTGGGGTGAGTGTCAAGTATATTACATGTCTGATAATCCATTTTAAATCTTAGGAAGCTCCAGTTTTTAACTCGATGAAGTGTTTAATTTGAATAAGCATTTCCAAGTAGTGGGGTTGTCACTGTTTTCATGAAAGCTGACAGTTCCCTTAAAATCCCCATTACTCAAACCTCACCAACAAAAGAATCCTAAAGCTGGTGATGTTTGGCATGACTTAAAAGTTTAGATGATTTGGCTGGGCATGGTGGGGATCACGCCTGTAATCCCACCACTTTGGGAGGCTGAGGTGGGCGGATCACCTGAGGTCAGGAGTTTGAGACCAGCCTGGCCAACGCAGTGAAACTCCATCTCTACTGAAAATACAAAAATTAGTTGTGCATGGTGGTGGACACCTGTACTCCCATCTACTCAGAAGGCTGAGGCAGGACAATCTCTTGAACCTGGAAGAGGTGGAGGTTGCAGTGAGCCAAGATTGCGCCACTGCACTCCAGCCTGGGTAACAGAGCAAGACTCTGTCTCAAAAAAAAAAAAAAAAAATGTCTCCCAGCTAACTGGGTGTATGCATATACTGCAGATCGTTTTGTTGTATAGTGACAACACACGCGACACATAATGTGACACAACAAACTGACACAGGATGTCGATTTCACCTAAGCCCAGCTAACAGGGAGTGATGAAATCTCGTGCTGTGTTGCTCTTTCCCACCCAGAACGCAAATCATCCCTGTGCCCTAAGTCTCCATGCTGTCTGTGCCTCCTGTCCCTGAGTCACTCAGTAGCCGCCTTGGTTATCAGATGGTTATCAGTACCCACCCCCTCATGTATACAGGGGGCGGGTACTATCCCCAGGTTCAGGCACCCACTGGAGACTTGGGACACATTCCCTGAGGCTAAGAGGGATGACTATTTCCTTCTTCCTTCATAAACATCAGGTGCTAATTAGAGAAATGATTTTAAGATATCTAAAAGAGTAAGACTATAAAGCAAAAATTTTAGTTGTCTAAATGCGGGCAAGTCTGTAGAGCAACACACCACGACTCTGTTCTGCAACTGCTCAGCGTATAGTGCACTCCAGCGGCAAAGAAATTACCACTCATCCAGCCCAAAGTCACAGAGCAGAATCTAAGAACCGCAGTGTTACGGTGACCATAAGATCAGCCCTGGTCTCTCACTCACCTGAGCACAAGGCCCCTCTGGATAGTAGTCTTCATTTTCTGCGTCAGGCGCTCCACATTGGACTGGAAAAGAGCATTTTGTTAATCAGACAATAAACTTCTGCTAAGCACCTACTGTGTGCCAGGTCCTGCAGGGCGGGAAGTGCCAACCACACGTGGTGGTGAGCGTGGCCAAGGAGGCTGCAAGCTCTCACAGCTTGGGTCTCGGGGAGCCTCCCCAGGCAGCGAGAGCACGTCTGCAGCAATGAATGCTGAGCACAGGGCACTGATGTGAGCAGCCCTCACAGCGGCCACTAGAAACGCCTTCCGGAATCAACAGGGTCCCTCTGAAGATGATAATTCCGTGACTGGCCTAGTGCTCATTCATGGCTCTATTGCTCCTTATTTTCATGACGATGTTCTCTCGGCGCTCTCAGAGGAAAAGAGCGACCTGTGGCCTTTCAATGGAATCTCCTATGACGGCCTGATGAACCGTGTCTGATCAGAGAATTTTGTAAACTCTCATCGACACACAGATTTCTTAAGGAACAGATTGTCTTAGAAAAGGGTAACATCCTATATCAGATCATCTTGGGAGGATTACAAGAGGGAAGTAATTCTCTAATGACTCATCCTAAGAAAATGGAGATTTTTACATCTAATCAATCTGTCACTGGGCACGGTGGCAGAATTTCACAAAGTAGGAGCCTGGGCGCAGTCGCTCACGCCTGTAATCCCAGCTCTTTAGGAGGCCAAGGCGGGTAGATTGCCTGAGGTCAAGAGTTTGAGACCAGCCTGGCCAACATGGTGAAACCCCGTCTCTACTAAAAATACAAAAATTAGCCGGGCATGGTGGCAGGTGCTGTAGTCCCACCTACTTGGGAGGCTGAGGCAGGAGAATCACTTGAAGCCAGGAGGCTGAAGTTGCAGTGAGCTGAGATTGTGCCACTGCACTCCAGCCTGGGTGACAGAGCAAGCGTCCATCTCAACAACAACAAAAAAAAATCATAATTTCTCTTCTGAAGCTCTTGCCAGGTTGAATGCTGGTGAGGCAGGATCTTTGGACAGATTTCTGAAATACGGTCATGAGTCACATAACAGGGGGATATGTTCTGAGAAATGCATTGCTAGGTGACTTGAGCCTTGTGCAAACATCCTACAGTGAACTCTCACAAACCCAGGAGGCAGGGCCTGCCACATATCTGTTGTTCCTGACTACAAACCTAAATGTCTGAGACTGTTGAATACTGCAGGCAATTGTGTATCTAAACATGTCTAGATGTAGAAAAGCACAGTTAAAAATATATATATATGTATATAACATATGTTTTTTAATATATATAATCTTTCTATAAAAGATAAATAACAGTGCACCTGTTTGGGGCAGCTCCAATATCATCTTATGGGACCCACCGCTGACAGAAACATCATGATGAAGTGAATGACTCCACAAGTATTTAATATGACATAGTGAAGAAATTCGTGATTCACATGTCACATAATTAGTGACAACGCCAAGGCCCTTTTTACTTGATCTACTTGGCCCAGAAACAAGTAACATCCTAACCTTTTAAAAGACAATGGTGCCGGGTACAGTGGCTCACGCCTGTAATCCCAGCACTTTGGAAGGCCAAGATGGGCAGATCACGAGGTCAGGAGTTCGAGACCAGCCTGACCAAGAAGGTGAAACCCCATCTCTATTAAAAATACAAAAATTATCTGGGCATGGTGGCACGTGCCTGTAATCCCAACTACTCGGGAGTCTGAGGCAGGAGAATTGTTGGAACCTGGGAATCGGAGGTTGTAGCGAGCCGGGATCATGCCACTGCATTCCAACCTGGGTTGCAGAGCAATATATAACATTATATATTTATTTATATAACTAACTAAAGACAATTGTTCAAGTTGCATTTTATCTGCCAAGGCCTGTCATCCTGCATGGAGTTTAGTAACTGAACACTGCAGGGTCCAGGCCTGGATTCTGCTGTGCCATCCAAGCAGGGGCAGACCCCGGGCTCGGTGACACTCTTCCCTAAAAGAGCCACAGATGCCAAAAAACCACGGCCGTGTGTGTGTCAGTTTAGAGGCAGACGCAGCATCAGAGGCCTCAAGATTTAAAAGAAGCTGCAGCAAGCTTCAGAGCCAGTTGCAGACGTGGGTGGTGATTGTTAGCGGAGGCGCTCAAATCGTTTGTGACAGAAGTGAGAAAACATTAACTACACAACAGACTACATCAAAAAAACAAGCTCGTGTTTCACACAAGAGACTAGAAGGTGTCCTCAACCAGGCACGTCCGCCTTCACCTGACACATGGGAGAGGCATCTGGGCAATGCGAAGGGCATCAAGCATGGCGTGTTCTGTAGTACCTGTCTCCATGCCCCCTCGAAAAGCAAACCACCCTAGATACGATGTTTCACTCCACAGCACCGAGTGGATCCAAAGGGGACGGTCCCCCTAGGCCAGCCCCCGTCACATACCTGCAGATCCCTGCTGTCGAAGGGCTCTTCGAAAATGTATGCGGCATCGGCTCCGGCCGTGAGCCCCCCATGTTGGCCAGGTAGCCACGGTAGCCGCCCATGGACTTGATGAACACGCGCCGCTTGGTTCCGCTGGCGGACTGCTTGATGTGGTCGCAGGTCTGGTCACAGAGATCAGTCACTCCAGCCCAGGGCCAGGGTGCACCCACCATCCCAGAGCTCCCCGACGAGTAAGTGCAGCAAGGGCCCCCACCGCGCCTGAGCATGCGGTCCCAGCATCGCAGAGGTGAAGGGTGTACAGCAGCCGGGATGTGCCCTTGGAGTGGGTGTGAACATGCCCCCAACCCCCCCACCCCACCGTGGCAGCCACCTGGAGATGACCTCAATGACCTGTGGTGGGGGCCTGGCCATCTGCCGCTCCCTTCTCCCAGGACCCATAAGAGGAGACTGAAAAGACGACCCCACAAGCCAGCTCACTCCACGCTGCTCTCTGTCCCTGCTGAAGCAGCTTTCACCAGACACGGACACCGTTAGGTGTGAGCTGAGAAGTTAGGGGGCTCTCACCTACCAGCTTAGTCCATGGGAACAGCTGTGATCTTCTATTTTCTTCCATTAAAGCTCCCTGTGATTTTAGATCTGTGGCCATCTTCCATTCATCAGTGAATGTTACGTTTATAGAAACTCTACTCAAAGGCAGACGGTGGTTCTTAGACCCAGGTGCCTGGGGAGTCTTTCGGATGCATAGGCATCAGGTCCCCAAGTGAAATGTCTGCCATCCGCCCTCCACGAGGACCCAAGCTCAGTGGGGAGAAAAGCAGCAGAGAAATGCATCGGCCACCTTCCCACCCACACACGAGTCCGGGCTGCAGCGCCCTCTCCTGGGACTCTGCAAAACCTCTGCCTGGGCCTCAGCTCCCATCCCGGCACCCTCCAATCTGTTCACACAGACTGGAGACCCATCTATAAAAAACATAAATCTGATCCAGTCATTCAAAACCCTTTGGCTCACTTCAAGTACACGTCAAGACTTTCTCGGGAATCCCTGGCCCCGCCTGCTTCTGATACCAGGTCCCGCTCTAGATCCAGCAACCTCAGGTCCTCCTGGGGCCTCTGGATATGCTGGCTGCTGTGTGCATTCAGGTACAGTGGTGGGCGGGAGAGCAGCCCCCAAAAGAATCCCGGTCCTAATGCCTGGAACCTGAGAACGTTCCCTCATGCGGTGATAAAGGAATCCTGAGGACTATCCAGGTGCGCCCTAAGTGCCACCACTTGCATCAGCAGATGAGGGGTGTAGAGGCCCTGGAGCAGGATGCTGCACACCTACATGGGAGGAGGCGGCACCAGGGAACAAGGCGGGCAAGGCCCGCAGCTCTGGGCACCTGAATGGGCCACGAGGGACTCTCCTGGAGCAAACACTGGCCTCAGTCCATGGCTCCTGCCTTCCAGAACTGTGTGACAGTGAGTATTATTTTCCAGCCCCAGGTGTGTGGTCAGGGTCACAGCAGCCACGGAACACACACAGGCACCTTCCTCAGCTCTGACCAGGAGGGAAATGTCATTTTCTCACGAAAATGCCGCCTGGTTTCTAATGGCAAAGTTCGTCTGTCAGGGGTTCTCGGGGCACCCCATGTCCTCTCTTCATAGAAATCACCCTGGAGTCTCTCCCTGCAGTTAGCTCGTGGTTATTTGACTTGCAGTCCTCACTAGGCTACAAATTCCATGAGGGCAGGAACTGTGGGCTGGACTTCCACCACTGCACCATCAGCAGGACCCGGCCAAGCACCCACAGCAGGCGCTCAAGAAATGCTTGTCTCTGAATGACATAAGCACAGTATTCTCCAGCCAGCCAGCCATCCTGGTCAAGGGCTGATCCTGCAGGATTCCCTAACCGGCCTCCATGGGACTCAGCCAAGAGTAAAAGCATGAAGTGGGGGTGTGGACTTGAGACTGGGGGCCACATGAGAGTCTGTGCACCAAAGTTTAACACCCACTGGGAAATTTTCACTTGAGATCTTCGGATGAAATTTTAAAACACACTTTGTTGAATAAACACAGGCTTCATTAAACCATTCCAACCTATACTTCGTTTCTTTGGCAGATTCTTTTCCTCCCAAAATAATTGGTTGATGTGTTCAAAAGTGAACACGGGCTCTAGTTAGCGGGCCACTTTGCATTGTGTAGAAGCCGAGATGGGGAGAGAAACAGGCAATGGGAAGAATTCCCATCTTTGTGCTTAGGAAGGACAGAGGACAGAAGCCCGTCAAGGGTCCAAAGAGCCCACAACTGCCTTCTTGAAGGGCCAGTGCAGAATTCTGAGGGTGTCACTGTTCCACCTGTACTGGGTTCTCTCTCTAATTGCGATCTAAGACTTAGGATGTCGTAAGGCTTTAAGACTTGCCCTTTGTCTTAGAGAATCCCGGGCATGGGAAGGAAAATGTGGGTGGGGCATCAGGACCCCCAGAGCCACAAAGCCTTATGGGTTATTTTTCCAACTGAATCTCCCCCGCAGCCCACCCTGAGGTGGGGAATTACTGTCACTCATTCAAAGAATGACATCAACCACTTAATGACAAAAGAATTCTGCAGGTAAGCAGCTCTCCCAAGAGGCTGATTTGTGCCCGAGCGTGTCTGAGTTCTAGTCCCACCAGGCTGCTGCTGTGGGTGCGTGGAACAGCGCAGCGCTGACACCTGAGCCACGCCCCCGATCGTGTGCTCCTCTGAGTGTAAACACAGTGACAGCTGGGACGGAAGAGTCCGCCTTTACTGGAGCTCAGATACAGCTTTCCTGAACTCTCTCATTACCTAGATGGTGTCTTAAACCTGAATTAGCTTCTAAAAATAGCAAGTCCCTCCGGCGGTGCCTCAGGCAATTAGTCAAAGTAGTACTGACAAGAAGAAGGCTGATCCCAAGCATGGCCCTGCCTGCCTGCAGTGTTTCAAGCCTGGACATCTAGAAACTGCTAAAGGAGAGCAAAGCCAGCGATGGCCGGACCCTAACGACATTCAGTGAACAGGAGTCAAGCGCGGGGCCCAAGGAAGTCCATGGAACGAGCCGTTGCCAACCTCTGCAAAGCCAGTAGAGCACCAGGGAACACGACAGGGAGAAGCCCAGGAGAGAGATGGCCCTCAGCTCGAGTGGGAGGCACAGGAGGCTGCAGCTGACCTCACGGCCCCTCCGCTCCCTTCCCTGCACTGGAACTCAGTTCTGAAGGAAGAACCCGGAACAGAACTGCTGTTTTCCGAGGTTCTGTGCCAAGCTGAACTAAGGAGTCTCCAACAGGGCTGGGAGTTTTCATGCAAACTCTGGAGCTGGTTTGGACGTGAACATCTAAGGTAAAGGCCAGCGGCTGCTCTCCAGGAGGCACCAGGCGGCCAAGTCACTGATGTAACCCCATGTGCCAAGGGGGCCACTGTCCCATTTGCAGATGAGGACCCTCTCTGGGTCAGCTTATCAGGGACCGGAGGGGGCCACCATGAGGGTGTCAGCACCACGCCCATGACTGGCAGAATCCACTCCTTCCAAAGCACATATTGGTGAAACTGCCTGCCCAGGAGGGCATGATCTCGGCTCTCTTCAGAACCTCTCGTCTCACCAGGAAGGCTGTGGTTCCAGGCAGTGGCCCCCAGTGGGCACGCCTCTGTCCCAGAGCTCGTACGTACCAGGCACTCAAACCCCTTCCTGCAGGCTCCCACAGCTGACCCTGCGGCCTCGCTACTCAACGCAGGCGGGAGAGGCAGTCTCCAGAGAAATGGTGCTCACCACTCCCCTAGTCTAGCAGGGATAGAAACACGACCCCAAGGACTGGATATATCCTCTCACTTTTAATCAATAAAGACAGGTTCTTCCTAAGGCAGAGAAGCTAAAAAATTTACCCTGTTCTGGCCAGTGTGACTGACATAAAGCCAAGCTAGAAAAGGGTGAGGGGGAAATCTGGCTCATTCTTAACACAGAAGAAACACACTGCTAAAATAAATGAAAGAAAGCAATGGGAGGAAATGATGTTTCTTGCATTTGAAACATCAACTTGCTTTGTTCAAGAGGTTTAAGACACACGTAAGCCATGCTCCACACACACGGCCGGCCGTTTCTGAAGTCAGTGTTTCTGGAACAAAAGCCTTGGCCTGCCCAGTGAACATTCACACTGAGCACACTGTCGCGAGGCTGCTTGGCCAGCCAGCAGGGGGCAGGAGAGAGCCGCAGGTGCCATGTGGGGTCCCTGCAAACTGGCCTCACTCCCTCAGTCAAGGGCCTTGCCTCTTGCCAATCCAGGGGCTTCCTCCAAGGGGAAGCGGCCTCTTCAGCTGCCACCGCACTGACTTCAGAAGGCTTAGCCAATGGGACAATAGATTCAACAGAGTTCCATGTTGTTAAGGGAAACTTCTGTTACCAGGCAACCTTAGTATCATATTCAATGTAAAATAACCAACAAGATCGTTTCCAAACAAACATGCTAGTAGTGCCTTATCCTTCAATGCTGCTTAAACACGGAGAAGAATGAGGAAAAAAGAGCATGGCACTTACTTCTTAAAAAATAACACCTCTTCCAGGTTCCTTTTACCCATATCATAAAGACTTACAACTGGATTCCCTACAGGAAGGTGGAGTGGGGGTGGATCCCCACGCTGACCCAGCCTCCCCCCAGGTCAGTCACCCGCCCCTCACCGCGGGGTTCACAGCTCTCCAGACACTGTCTCCTCAACAAAGAAAGGTGGCATCTCTGAGATCTCTTCACAGGGAGCACCCAAACGGGAGCTAGAGAGACAGACACACCCACAACTGCTGTAAAATCCAGAAACGCAATACATATTTAAGGACTTCATTATTAGTTATTTAAAACTTGAAGAACAAAGTGAGCCTGCTTTTAACCTCTCTGCCACAATAACATCGTGTACGTCTGTCTTTTACCGTTTGTTCCTTCTCCAGCTGCTGCCGCCTGGCTGGCCGCCTGCAGAAGAGCCGCCTCCGGTACTCCTGCGAGGCCCTCGGTAAAAGCGTGAGCACCACGATCACATCTCAGGACGCTGCACACTTTAGGGTCGCCCACAGACCGCCATTGCCAATGCCTGGAAGGCACTGAACGGGCCCTCCTGCTCTTTGTAAATGTCACCTCTCGTAAGCTATGTTGTGTTGAAAATTTTTAACTGCAGTCCACACATACTTCTTTGTTTCTGTCTTGCTTTTATCCTAGAGGCATATTATTATGGAAAATTAAGTTTGCAAGTGTGAAGGGTTTTCTGAAAATCGACTTCTAATCCTGGAAGGACCAAAAAAAAAAAAACTGCCAGATGTGGTGCTCACGCCTGTAATGTCAGCAGTTTGGGAGGCCGAGGCAGGCAGATCGCTTGAGCCCAGGAGTTTGAGACCAGCCTGGAAAACATGGCAAAACCCTGTCTCTACTAAAATTACAAAAAAAAAAAAAAAAAAAAAAAGGATTAGCTGGGCGTGGTGACATGTGTCTATTCCCAGCTACTCAGGAAGCTGAGATGGGAGGATCACCTGAGCCCAGGAGGTAAAGGCTGTAGTCAGCCAAGGTTTGCGTCACTGCACTCCAGTTTGGGCGACAGAGTGAGACCACTTCTCAAAAAAAAGCAAAAACTGTATAAATCAGTACAGAAGGGAACTGGCTGGGCACGGTGGTGCACGCCTGTAATCTCAGCATTTTGGGAGGTCGAGGTGGGCAGATCACAGCTGAGGTCAGGAGTTTGAGACCAACCTGGCCAATATGGCAAAACCCCATCTCTAATAAAAACACAAAAATTAGCCGGGCATGGTAGTGGGTGCCTGTAATCTTAGCTACTCAGGAGGCTGAGACAGGAGAATCACTTCAACCCTGGAAGCAGAAGTTGCGATGGGCCGAGATTGCACCACTGCATGCCAGCCTGGGCAACAAGAGCAAGAGTCTACTTCCAAAAATAAAAATAAAATAAAAATAAAATAAAAATACAAAAAAGAGAGCTAATGCTTTTCATTTAAGGGAAGGGAGAAGAACATTCAGTATTTACACATCTCACGCACACATCTGCAGTGGTGCCCTGAAGTATTCAAAGATACACATTCCTACAAACATAGCTCAAAACCACTCACCAAGTTACATGCTAAAAGCACATGCATTGGAAGAATGCTACATTATATTTTTTAAGCATCTGTATCCAATATTTTAGCATACTGTCAATTTTCTCTTCAGGTGCTGTATGCCTAAATTATTACATCTTTAGTCATTCATTTTAGAATTTATGACTTGCTTTAGACAAAAGAAATATATTTGAACATAAGCTACTAACTTAATGACTTAGGGGAAAAATTACTAAATTAACTTAGAAGTTAAACTTTGCAAACTGAATTTGTTGGACCTCATGTAAGCTAGATCATCAGTTTTTTAAATTGTTGTGTGTTTCCCTTGAGGATGGAAGTCTCTTTTCTCTCATGCACTGTGCACACCACTGCAGCCCGCGTCTCTCGTCCACTGCACCACAGTGCGACCTGCAATTCACACTGTACCACGCCTTCCACACTTTACCTGAAAGTCACTAAGTATAACCAAGGAGGAAATGAAAAGCAGATAAATGACCTCCACCCCCAAATCTAGCATACAAATGTTAAACATTCATCCAAGTAAAACCAAAAACCCCTGTTAGCTCACGATTGTAACTGGTAGAGTTATGTGCATGGCAATTGAAAGTCTCAAGAAAAAGTTTATACAAAAAGACATCTGCAAACATCGACAGTGCAGAGAGGACTTCACTCTGCATCCAGCCTGTCCTGGAAGCCACGGCCAAATGCCAGGTTGTATAGATCCGAAAAGCAGAAAAAAAAACACAAGTGTTGAAATGTGTACAGTCTTAGCAATGTACAACTTCGATGTAGGATGTGCAGAAACCTTGAATTTCCAATCAGAAAACAGGAACATGAGCAAGTTCCCCAGCAGCGCCCACCTTCTGCCTACGCCACGTTTAACAGGAATGCTGGCCACCTCCGGGGGGAGAGGCTTCCTGGTCACATTCGCTCTGGCAGCCGCACAGCTGGCCCTGCCACAAACACCTGTCTAATACTGAAGAACCACCCGCTCCCTGGGCTTTGCTCACTCTAGCCGAGAGAGCGTATTTACAGAGTATATTATCAACTGAGTCCTCGTTCAATGCGTCAAGGTTGTTGAAGGCAGGGCAACCCCATTCCTGGCCCAATTAAGTGAACTGAGCAGAGCAAATGGCCCCAGTTGGATGGCACTCAGTCACGACAGCAGCGGCCACTATTCACAGGGCACTGGCTTCGTGCCTGGAACAGTTCCAAGCATCTTCTTTCTGTCCGAGGAATGTGCACTGCAACCCTGTGGGGCTATTTGCAACGTCCACCAGAGTTCTGAGGCAGCCAAGTCCAGGCTGTCTGTGGGCCTCCCCGTGTGGCCGTTCACATCCCCTGCAGACCAGACCTCACTGCAGGGACCGCAGGGACCGTGGGTTCCAGGGCTGCCTTGAGGCACATGCCCCCTTCGCCACCTCTTCCTGGCCCCTGACACCAACCCTTACCACTGCTGCCAACACTTTATTTTCTCATGGCTCCTGAGGGGCCTGTTCTTTCTGCCCTTCCCTGCTCTTGGCTTGGAGGACGCCCACATCAACGCCAACGCTCACCTATCCCTACTCCCGCGTCCGGCTTGGAGGACGCCCACATCAATGCCAACGCTCACCTATCCCTACTCCCGCGTCCGGCTTGGAGGGTGCCCACATCAACGCCAACACTCACGTAATCACCACCCCTTCCATGGGACTTCATGCCTAGGAGTCTCAGTATCAGAAAGTCAGATTCCTGTGCTTGTTGGAGAATTTCTTCCCATCATGGAAGTGAAGGAGATACAATTCTAGGTGCCTGCAATAACCTCATTTCCACAGCTAAGCAACTTCAGTAGTAGCACACAACAAAAAAGTTTTTTTTTTTTTAACTTATTTTATACAAGCTAAATATAATTTAATTTTTACATCCACGTTCTCATCAGCTCCCACCTGGTGAGCAGGCGAATAGTAATTTTCAAAGAAACAAATTGTTCTATAATTTCAACGCTTAGCATTATCACTATTAAGCAAGAATTATCCCAAAAATACACGATCGTGTTCTCACATTCAAAAATTGATTGTCACACAGTGAAATAGCACTTACTGCAAAGGAATGTTTCTTTTCAGGTTTCTGTTCTGGGGAAAAAAAAAAAGATTTCTGGCAAAGAGATAAACATTAATTATGTAACTATCCAAAATGCGTCCGAGAAAAATAATGTCATCCAATTAGTTCTTTAAAGTGTTACAAATGCAGCTCAGTTTTAATAGTAATTCATCCATAATTATCAAAAGAATCTTTAAAAATCTTAATACTGAAAGAATAACCATAAATGGATACAAAACACAAAGCAGAAGAGTTAACATTTGGGGTAGGTTTTGGCCCATATTTTTAACATATGCATAGTTACTTACTTAGCTGAAGTATATCCCTCTCCTCCTAGGCTCTTCAAGCCTGATTTTCAAACATAGACTGGCTTTTGGTTCATGAAGACAGCTTTAGAAGATGTCAGGATTGGGCCGGGCGCAGTGGCTCAAGCCTGCAATCTCAGAATTTTAGGAGGCCAAGGTGGGCCGATCACTTGAGGTAAGGAGTTCGAGACCAGCCTGGCCAATATGGCAAAATCCTGCCTATATTAAACATTTTTGTAATTAACCAAGCGTGGTGGCACACACCTATAATCCCAGCTACTCAGGAGGCTGAGGCAGAGAGAACTGCTTGAACCTAGGAAGCGGAGGTAGCAGTGAGCCAAGATGGCACCACTGCACTGCAGCCTGGGCGACAAAGTGAGACTGTCTCAAACAAGATCTTAGCCCTTAGAAAAGGCTGTGAGCATCCCTGGCCCCAGCCAACCCAAGCAATCACATGGTAATGGTTATCATCTGATTTTGACACAATAAAGTTCTATTATCCTCTCTAAACACAATGGTAAACTGTTGCCATCAGCCCACAGAAACTCCCAGCACCCAGTAACACTGGACTAACAAGATTAATGGGCCACATACGCAGGGTTCAGCTGCAGAAAGTGATGGCACCAAGAATGGTGTGTGCTCAAACCAGTCCCCACCCAACCAAGCCCCTTCTCCTTTTCCCCACTGGATTCATCAAATCAAATCTCGCTGTCCTTGGCAAACATACCATTAATTTATTTGCTGCCCAGAACAAAAGCACACTTCCAGTTAACATGACACCCCCGCTATGATAGAACAGCCTTAATTCAGATATGACATGGAGGAACAGAGGGAGGAGGGGTCGAGGGCCGTTCTGGAATCCACAGCTGTTTTCTGGGGAAGGCCTCTGTCCCACCCAAGCCTGACACTCGTGCCACACTGTCCCCCGTGGTGTCTGAAAGCTCCATGAAGACAGGGTCACTCTGAGCCCTTCAGACCCACAATGCCAAAGAGGAGCAGGTGTTCAGGAAAAGTCTCCTGCTAGTGCTGAAGACAAGAATAATTCCTCGTGGTGCCCGAATGTCAGGAGAAAACAAGGTACCATGTGGACGCCTTCCAGGTGAATTTTGGAATGACTCTACCGAATGCCACTCATCCTTTTTCAGAACAAAACCAATACCAGAAAACATGTGTCGCCAGCAGAGAGATGGTCCCTTTGACGGCTCACAAACACACCTACGTTACACTGAATTTGTCTCAAAAGCCACCCTCTCTGTGCTAATGTAAAAAGTCTCCTTTATTAACCAGTAGCCTTTCCCATCTGGTGCTTTTTAACAAGCAAGACAGTCCTGTAACACTCAGGCAGTCTAAAACGTCAAATGGAAGCCTAGAATCCTCTTCCATGCATCTTCACTGCAAAGTATTTTGACTTGAGCCAAATCGTGCTATTCCTACACCTCGATAGGCAACTCAGAGCTTCCTATTAAGGAGATGCAGCATGATTTCTGCTAGGCACAGAAACTGGTGGGGTGGGCATGGGGTTGAGGGAACATTATATAGAAAGCACACCCCGATAATCATCTGCATGAGAGCCACACTGGCCAGCAAGCCCCGGTCGGCTCAGTCCCTGCACAGTCACAGGTGTGAGGCCTACACAGGGCAGACACCTGGCACTGCTGAACCCCCAAGGTCGTGGCCTCTGCCCCTTCTCTGCTGCCCATCAGTTCCAAGCTTCTGGCAACAACGCCCGCTGCCCCCACTGCCTGATCGACTCTTCGTGAAGAGCAAATGTTGCCAGGATAGCTTATGAGTACATGTGCCAGGAAAGCAGCTCCGACTGACATTGAAACCCCGTTCTCGCACCCCTGGCAGCTCCCTTGTCCCCGATGTGGACATGCTTACAGGCTCTGTCTCGCAGAGAGCCGAATGCAGACTCAATGTTGAGTCAGAAATACACAAAGAGAGTGATGGTTAGGAACTGCCTGCCTGTCCCCCAAAACACAGGTTGAAATCCTCACCCTCAATGCGATGCTGTCAGGTGGTCTTTGGGAGGTGATGAGTTCCCAAGGCTGGAGCCCCATGAATGGGGTTTGTGCCTCAGAAAGGAGCCCAGCAAATCCGTCACCCTCCCACTGTGTCTGGGTCAGAGAGAAGGTGTGCATGAACCAGGAAGTGGCCCGCACCAGAACCCACCTGTGTGGCACCCTGATCCCGCCTTCCAGCCTCTAGAACTGTGAGAAATTCCTGTTGTTCATAAGCCACTCAGTCAATGGTGTTTCGTTACAGCAGCCTGAGCTGCCTGAGATGACAATGCTTCACCGTTCTACGGAGACGGCTACTCCCCTCTCCCAGAAAGAGGGGTTTAATTAAAATCCCTGTCTCTCCTCGCCGCCACCACAGATCTCATTCCCCCACCCAGTAAGCCAGCAGTCGCTAGGATTAAAGGAAAAGGAGGATCGTTTTAGACCAGCCCCTCCATGTCGGTCTGAAGCCTTTGACTTTGCCCACTTGCACGCTGGCCGTGTCACCAGGTTCCCCATGCCAGCTCTGCAACTGCACCGGGTCCCAGGCTCTGCACAGACTTCTCCAGTTGCCCATCCAGCACACCCATTTCCCCTTCTCCTTTGCAGATTGTCCTTCAATATCCAACCACCCTCTCTGCAACCCAAGGCCTTTTGATCCAGCCGTGCACTGGAGTCCTTGGCTCAGGTAACCCAGGCCCAAGCCGTTGGCACCTACGATCTACTGGTTGTGGGGTCTGCACAGCCACTAGCTGCCCCAGCCACACCAGGGCCTGGGAGGGGAGGCAGAGGAAGCTCTGAAGTTGCCAATAGTCACGCGGGGACAGGGGTCCTTGGGATGAGGAGGATGTCATGGAAAGAAATTCAGAGAAAGAGCCCGAGGGCTGGACGGGTCATGCCCGAAGCCTGCACTGCTGAATTTTCCAGGTTTCTGAACTCAATCGCTGACCCACATAGCACACGTTTCCTGAGTGCTGACCCTGTGTGGCATTGGATACGGCAATAAAGCAGGACCCCCACCTCCCCCCGTCCCCCACATACATGGGGCCTCCGTCCTGGCAGGAAGTCAGGCCTGGGCACCCAGCTGGCACAGCGAGCCTGGGAATGGGGCCATTTCAGATGGACAATGGGTGCAGCCTTGCCACAGCCCAGCAGTCACCTGCACTGCCACAGCCAGGCTGAGTCTGGATCAACCGCACAGAAACCTGACCCTCTCAAGGGCACGCCTGCGCTCATTAGGGAGAGACACTGTGTCCTGCTTATCTCCAACACTATCTCTGCATGTCTAGTTACAAACGGATGACACAGTCTCGGAAGCACATATCCCAGGCCTCCCCCTGCTCCTCTCCTTGGTGCCATTGACGGGAAGGGGCCGGCATGGCCGTGAGGTCGCATACCCACAGCCACCCTGCCGCTGAGAGGTGGCCCTTTGATGGTTACTTCTGCCAAAGAACCCGCTCCATCTTGGAGCACGTCATGGCGGGCGGGAAGCTCCGTCCGGAGAAACAGCGATGCTTCTCCCCAGGGCCAACGGAGGGCACCCCCCACCCTGCATTCAGCAGCTTACTTACATTCTGGAAAACATCTGAATGAATGGGGAACACTAAAATGAAAAGAAAATTTAGAAGGCTGTGTGAAGTCTCAGCGAGTCCAAAGGTTTCTGAACCAAGACTGCTGGGGTCGACGAGCTTACAGGGAAAGTTTCCACACGGGCCTTCAACAGGCAACACTCAGCAGAGAGCGCCACGCTCTGGGCAGAACCTCAGACACCACAAAGTCACATCAGAGCCAACAGCAACTGAAATACAGCTCTAACCCTAACCCTTCCACAAGTTTAAATTCAGCTGAGGAAACCACATGAGACTCCTAAAAATAGGAAACAGTATCTGAGTTCTTAAAAAAAAAAAAAAAAAAAAAAAGGCCTAGACAAACACGCACACCCCTGTAATGCAGAGTCAAACTTTCAAAACCACACATTCACATGCAGTGAAACTGTTGGCAACTATAGTAAGGCCAGAAGATCCCTTTTCCATTTAGCTCTTTTTAAACAAGGCATATGAGGGGCAATCAGCTTTTCCAATAGTAAGAGATGGCATTTTCCAGACTAATCCAACTTCACCTAGAATTTAAAACCACGGAATTCACATGTGCTAAAGGAATAAGGATATAAAATCGTGCTTTTCGGATATGCTACAATGTAAGTTTTAAAAGGCATATCATCAAATGCACTTAAATTTCAAACTCCTGCAGTTGCCCAAAACCCAAGCGTAAAAATGCGTGCTTATGGTCACGAAACGGAGTCAAGCACAGCAAGGAAACTAAAGCAGGAGTTACCCTCCCAGGCTGGCGCCCTGCTCAGAGGTATGTAACAGTCTAATAACTGAGTCCAAGGGTGGAAGGAAACCACTGACCAGCACTTCACATGCTGGGAAGCAGGCAGGGCTGTGTGGGCACCCAGCTTTGATTTGCTGTTTCAGATCCGCATCACCCTCTCTCCTGCTGGAGGCAGCACCTTGGACTCCTGCAAAGGCCGGCGTTCAGATGCTGTCGGACCCTGATGGAGAGGGGCGGATTCCAAACCCACCAATAAAAAAAAGAATAAAAATGAAACCTCTAAAACCAATGCCTTATTTTAGGGCTTTCTAAGATCTTCAGTCCAAAAAAAGTAGTAGCTTACATTTTAGAGTGTCTGAAGAAACATTTTTTTAGCCCATTTTTAAACTAATTATAGTTACTATTTATTAAAAGCCTGGCCAGCAATCTGACCAACACGCTTTTTCACATGACCCTCGCAGGGTAACAGTGCCAGGCTTCCTCAGAAGCAGTGTTGCTATTACTGGCTCACCTGGTGCATGTGCCACTGACCCACCAGAGGCTCCACCAAACCCTGAAGCATTACAGTTGCCTTTCTGCTCACGTAGCACGTCACAAACAAACAGCACCGACACGCCGCACACTGATAGTTTGACAGTTCACTTAGACTTTGACGCTTACACATTCAGATAGCAAAACATGCCGGTGCTGAGGAGACAGGTGTCAGCACCTTCTCCTGCCCTCTCCTGAGGCGAGGGCCCATAGACCCTGGCACACAGAAGCCCAGGCTTTCTTCATAGCAACCCCTGGCCGAGATTTCTTGAGTCTCTGGCATGGAGGCTGTGTTTTCAAAGACAACGGCAGCACCTCAGAGGGTCCCAGTGGGGTGCAGCTGTGGCCATGGGCACCACACAGAGCAGCGTCTGTGGCTGCTGTGATGCCAGAGACATTTCATCCACAGCACGTACTGCCTCCTAACCAAGGCTTGGACAACAGAAATCCCATTCCATAAACCATCAATGGCTGAGGAAGCCATCTCAGAACTGACGTTCCAGTGGCTCAAATCTTTTGAGATGCACTGACTTATTCAGAAAGGGATAACAATTCTTTGTAATTGGAAAGAAGCTAAATGTTAAGACTCACTTGGTTGCACAGAGCCCAAATCAGCATCATCTGAGAATCTGGAATTCCATGTATCCAGGGCCCCATCTCAGAGCCGCCAAATCAAACCCAACTCTCGTGGAAGGAGGACAGGCACCATTTGGGGGGGGGGTTGTTTTGTTCTGTTTTTTGAGACAGCCTATCACTCTGTTGCCCAGATTGGAGTACAGTGGCACGATTTGAGCTCACTGCAACCTCCACCTCCCAGATTCAAGCAGTTCTCCTGCCTCAGCCTCCTGAATAGCTAGGATTACAGGTGCACACCACCATACCCAGCTAATTTTTATGTTTTTAGTAGAGATGGGGTTTCACCATGTTGGTTAGGCTGGTCTCGAACTCCTGGGTCTTGTGATCTACCCTACTCGGCCTCCCAAAGACAGGCACCTGTTTTAACAGTCACTCCTGCTCCCAGCCACAACACGACTGAAAGTCGGCAGATAATTAACTGAGCTGTTGATTCTCTGAATCAGAAAAGACTTCCTAAATCTGAATACTTCTGCCAAACATACATTCTCTCCTCTGCTTACAAGCCGTGAGCATGATATAGAGAAGTTTTGTTTTGTTTTTCTGTGACAGTCTTGCTGTCATCCAGGCTGGAATGCAGTGGTATGATCTCTCCTCACTGCAACCTCCACCTCTCAGGTTCAAGGGATTCCTCCTGCCTCAGCCTTCAGAGTAGCTGGGACTACAGGTGGGCACCAGTTCACCCCGCTAATTTTTAGTTGAGACAGGGTCTTACCACATTGGCCAACTGGTCCCCAACTCCTGACCTCAGGTGATCCGTCCACCCCGGCCTCCCAAAGCGCTGGGGTTACAGGCATGAGCCACCATGCCTGGCTGAGAAGTTTTGACAGAGACTGAGGGGAGGCTCCTGTCTCATCCTGTGACTTCCACGTCCCACCCAGCTTCCCACACCAACTACGATACTCGAAGCTTCACAGTAAGGGGGCAGCTGCATCCCTGCAGTTCTCTGCACTAACGCCACAGCTGCTTGAGCTGCCACAGCCCTGGAGCTGCCACTCAGCCTTATGGTGTTGGCACAAGCACAGCAGAAACTACCGAGCCCCTAAGAGGGAGGAGTGGGGGCCCAGGGGGGTGAACCAGGAGGGAGGAGTGGGGGCCCAGGGGAGTGAACCAGGGGTGAGGAGGGAGGAGTGCGGTCCAGGGGAGTGAACCGGAGGGAGGAGGGAGGAGTGCGGTCCAGGGGAGTGAACCGGAGGGAGGAGGGAGCAGTGCGGTCCAGGGAGTGAACCAGGAGGGAGGAATGTGGTCCGGGGGATGAAAAAGGAGGGAGGAGTGCAGTCCAGGGGAGGAGGGAGGAGGGAGGAGTGAGGCCCAGGAGAGTGAACCAGTGAGGGAGGACTGTGGTCCAGGGGAGTGAACAAGGGGGCTCTAGGGGTAGCAAGTTCACACACCTCAAATACCTCCCAGATCCATCCCCGCGCAGGGAGGGAACGGAAGCCACGCAGCACCTGCAGCGCTTTTTCCTCGCAAATGAGGAGTGAGGATACCGACTCATGCATGAAATCAGAGCTAAAGTTCTACTGTGGTGGGGAGATGCTGTTCAACAAGTTTCATAGACACAAATGGGAGCAAAAAGAAACCAATCATACAAGATCAGTGGATGGAAAGGGATCAGAAATTTAAGCCTGTAACAAGCTTTCAGAAAGAAACTTCACTTGATCTGCAAGATGGTTGTGGCTCTGCCTGATCATTTCTGAAAATGTCTAACCCGTGATGTGCCATCTCAGAGCCGTTCAAGAGGAGTAATAAAATCAAAACACCAAGGCACGCTCCATATTTTAGATGGCCTGCAACAGTACGGAAATGAACAGCGGTGCCAGAGCTTTCAAGTTTGTTTGAAGTAAATTCCAGCATGAGGGCACCATCTTCCTAGCTGTAGCAATGAGGTGGGCTCCTCTCACCGCATGGGAGAACAGTTTTCAGGTAAGGTGCTGCCAAGGGTCTGCAAACCGTGATCCCCGAACCAGCCTTGGCCAGAGAACCAGAAGTGATTTTTACACTTTGAAGTTTTAACAAAAGAAAAATATGCAGAGACTTCTGTGGCCCACAAAGCATAACACGTTGCCTACCCTGCCCTTTACAGGAGCTTCTAAGCTGTGTTGTCAGTTACAAAGTGTTTCTATAAAATAATGTCACTGAAGCTCAAGCATGCCAGGAAAAGTCACACTTGTGAACAACCCTCAATGGAGATGCACCATCCTGTGTTTCAGATTTTAGTTTTGTAAAAGCCAAAATAAGGGAGGTAATTCAGCTAAGTATTATAGTAACACAATTTGAGATACATAATGATGTATGACAACAGAATAATTGGCATTCCTGTGAGACAATAAACTAGCTCAAAGTCAAACACAAAGTAACAAACCAAAGCGTATTTTGGCCTCTCAAAGTGATCAGTGAAATTGGGAATAACATTCAGTTAAAATGATACTTCAAAAAAAGAAAAAAAGCAAAAATGAAATAAATACCACTACACCATCACTCCTTAAATTTATTTAACTACTGCTGCAAAATAAAGTGGAAAGACTTCTTACTGCAGGGTAATAACCGGCCATTGTCACGATGACATAGACCACTGTGCCAGCTCAGGCCCTCCTGCCCACAAAGGCAGGGGGATGAGGAGAAACGATAGCCAGAAAGAAAGGGACAGGGCAACCTTGGCCTACTCAGCAATTGTAACCTCCCGCCTTTCTTCTGGACTTAAAATTTTAGAGCCATCTGGGTTTATCTTCCTATGTCCATAAATCAGCAAGTTCTCGAAGCCAGAAAGCTACAATGCTTCTGGCAGCCAACTCCTCTCGGCCTTCCCCAATGTTTTAGGGTCCCATCAGCTCAACCCTGGATAGTATCAATGGCCTCAGAGCTCCAGCCAACCTTGCACTCCACAGACAGATGTATGCCAAGAGCTACTCGAGGCTGCCACTGCCATGACCAAAGGTTTTCAGAGGCAGTCACAAGCACTGCACAAATCTATGTGGCTTCACCAGGCACAAAGCAGCTCCAGCATTCCATCCAGCCTGCCACTGCACCATAGCTGTGAGTCTACGATGTGTCAGGAAGGGAAGGAAGTCACCATGTAGATCATCTTATTTAAGCTTCAGTGTCACAAGGTAGATTTTGTTGTGCCCATTTTATGGATCAGGAAACAGTTTTAAAGAGGCCAAGCACAGGGCCCTTCTGACACAGAAGCAAGCCCCGCAGAGGCCTGGGCATGACCCCCGCCCCACGCTCCCTGGCTCCTGAAGTCTACTCCTCCCCCATGGGAGCCTGATCCTGGGTCTGCCTGAATTGCTGCCATTCCTATGATGCAACCCACATCTGTCCACCTCCTCCTTTATCTGTTTCCCACAGCCCCAGAGACAGGTACTCTTCCATCCAGCCAGTCAGACGTCACACTTCAGCACCCGCACCTGACACCACTTCAGCCAAAAGCTTTTCTTAAACTTCCCCCAACACCTGCTGGTCACACAGGTCTGCACCTATCACCTTTCTCACACGAATTCTCACGTATTCCTGTGTAGCACCATCCAAATGATCATAGTCTGTTGAGAGGGGTAAGCTCTGTAGATAAGTCCACATCCTACTTTGCTCTCAAGCACACAGTGTTGCATGAGACAACCGATTAACAGCAAATTCATTTCAACACATTTCCATTTGAAGAAATGTAGAGCATAGAACTCTGGTCATAATTAAAAACGTGTTTCATTCGTCATTAAAATTCCATGTACTGCTGCAACAGCAACACCCTCTCATTGCCAGGCTCTGCTCAACGGACATCATTCTCACAGCGCACGGACTCCCATCAGAGCCCTGGCAGCAAGAGCCCCACAGGCTTCCCAGTGCCTTGGGCTGCGGCTTCCACGCTGGGCTGACACTGGCCTAACAACATGACAGCCACACGACAGGAGTAGTCCCCCAACAAATACAGAATCAGAAGCTGGCCGACTGCTCTGTAGAATGGAGACATGTTAATAATCCTTGACATCTGCATTGAAAGGCTGCTCAGCTAAACTGGGAAAAAGCCACAAAATAGAAAGAACCCATGGGGAGGAGCACTTCTCTCTCCAACCTGACAGCAAACGGTGGCTGTGCAGACGACCTCTTCGGGATAACCGTCGACTGTATCTCAGGTCAGCAACAGCTCTGCTAAAGGCCAAAAAATCAGCTCCCCCCCGGCCCTCACTTCCTAAGGGTTAGCCCTCCCAGGCCGCCTTTCCTGGAAGATCAGCTTTGACACACCCACGAGGGTCAGGAACTGGCTCTGGGGCTCATTTCCCAGGCTCCTGCCCACCGCCCTCTCTCTTCCTCCTCCCTCCATCTCCCCTTTCACTTCCCTTCTCGCCTTTCCTCCCCCTCCCTCATTTCCTTTCAGCCATCACCTTTCTTCACTGCACCTCCCCATCCAATTCAGCTGACACATTCTCAGGTCAGTAGAGGGTTTTTTTCCACTCTGTTTTTATTGTAATGATCTTTCTTAATGAACAGAAACCTGTTTTGGACCATGTGGATGCCACCTCATGATCAACTGCTGCCCCGCGGCTCCATGCCCACTCAGTGTCCTCACGGCGCAGGTGCCCAGCAGTATGGCTGTGACCAGGGGTAGCAACATGGGACATGGGAGAGGTATCCCAGCCAAGAGGCCCTGCAAAGCCTCCCCAGCAAACCGGAGCAAGGCCCAGGGTGGTAGGGAGAGCGCCGTGCTCATGATTTAGGCAGTTCAGCTTCCACAAACTGTTCATCAACTGCAAATTACTTTGTTTCCATGGTTACAAAAGAACCATAAGCATTCTGAAATATGTTCTTTGTTTCATGTTTGCAAAATCTAAGCAACATTATAATAAAAATCACTGAATTCTGCCCGAGGCTCTAGGGTGTTTTCCTCTCTGAAAGAAGCCCCTTCTGGGACTCTAGGGGTGTTTTCCTCTCTGAAAGGAGCCCCATCTGGGACTTGGGATTGAGTGACAGCCTTCAATCACGGTTATCCTGGTGGTAACAGGGAAATCCTCAGCCTGCCAGGATCTGGGGCCCTCAACAGCCTCACGGCTCTACATGCCAGTGTTCTAAGGATCACACATGTGCAGATAGCGAAGCTTGCTACACACATGCCAGGTGCTAACAAGCCCCAAACGTCTCACTCATACTTGCTAACCACATCTCTTCTCTCAGCCTCCACGGCGTTTCACACTCTGCCTTTACATAGAGATGAACCATGCATCCTGAGCGCCACAAAATGTACTTAGAGGTTTTCTTTTAAAGTTATTTTTCAAGATTTCTAAGTTGCAATACTTAAAAGCTTCTGGAAAAAGAAAGGAGAGAGGTATCTGGAAGATTTATACTAAATGATTTTAATGTCTTTTTGATAAAGTTAAATAAGGTCAGCCTTGAAGTAATGGGTTCCACTACTATGAGGCTGTGAATGAAATCCATCACACCACGAGACAATTGAATAAACAGCAAGGCTGCACACATAGGACGCAGGGAGTGAGCCAGCCTGACTAGTTGTCAGGTTCTGGGTCAGTTCTACCCAGTTCTTCCCTGGTCCCAGTGGAGATGAAAACCTGCCGTTTAGAAGCCTTCAATCCCCCAAATTTCAAAATCTAAACCTCTCCAACTGAGGCCTGAGTCCAAAAATCCACTGACATCATAGCATGCATTACGCCAGCTGTCCCAGATGGTATTTGGCATCAACGATGGATATCCTGGAAGACAATTTTTCAGAGAGGTGGTTTTGAAATAAAACTGTTCGACCTCAGGTCAGGCATTGGATTCTCATGAAGAGCACTTCCAGGATCCCTCACAGGCAGTTTACAATAGGGTCTCAGGGCCTAAGAGAACACGCCGCTAATGAGAGGATCCCAGAGACTAGGAGAACACATGCGGCTTATGACGGGTCCCAGCGGCAAGAAACACACGAGACTAAAGAGAGGGTCCCAAGAGCCTAGGAGAACACTCGGCTTACGAGAAGGTCCCAGCGCCTAGGAGAATCTAAATGCTGCCGCTGATCCAAGAGGAGGCAGAGCTCAGGCGGTCATGCTCACTTCGCCCGCCACTCACCTCCGGCTATGACCCCGGTCCCTAACAGACCATGGACCAGCACCAGTCTGCAGTCCAGGACTAAGCCCTACTGGCCAGCACACACACACCAGCCCAGGTGGAGACACTACTCGTGACCCTGGCTGGGCAGGAAGGAAGCCTGAGGGCCATTTCCTGACCAGGATGCCACACCCCCGACCCAAATACAGAGGTTCCCCATAAAAACCCACTGTACACTCACCAGAAAACAGAGCCACACCTGGGCAACACAACAAGACCCCCCCCATCCCTGCAACAAAGAAAAGAAAATTAGCCAGGCATGCTGGTGCGCGCCCCAGGTCCCAGCTGCTCGGGTGACTGAGGGGGGAGGATCGCCTGAGCCAGGGATCACGCCACCGCATGCCAGCCTGGGTGACAGAGCAAGACCCTGTCTCGGTAAATATAAACAAACTAAAAACCAACAGAAACTGGGTGCATGTAGGGTGGAAGAAACGCCGCAGGAGACTAGCGAACGGCACCACAGGGTTTCTATCAGGAAGAACAGCACGTCTCCCAACCAAGTGCTCCCGCCCTCATGAGACCCTGTGCTTGGGAAGCACCAGCGAGGCCACGTGGCTGGCCTCTTCCTGCTTTAAATCAAGTGGAACCAGACGCTGTGATGACACACAGGGACTATGACAAACCCTGGAGATTCTAACTGAGAAAACAATGACATGTGTGAGTTCCTATGACAACGTCTCAAAACAATGGAAGGAGGGTACCGTTTGCAGATAAGACAACTTCTGAAGTCTATTCAAGTGTTACCTCTTGGGAAAATAGGGAAGACTCATTTTCTCCATAGACAGCGCACACACAGCACTTTGCCACACATAATACAAGGCGGTTTATGGCAGTGGCCGCATATTTTCACATGTATCACCTTTTGGGCATCTTCTAGGTTTGCTAGAGCCGGCGGCTACTTTTATTCCCCACAAAACACACAGAAATGCATGAGCATTATCTCCTCTCATGGAGCATCTACACTAATAGGAAGAAGAATGTCGTGCTCCAAGTGTACCTGCAAACACGGTTTTCTTCTGAAAACCCAAGTGCATGCAAAGCAAACACGGCATATCACTAAAGCGCACAGGAGAGCAGAGCACCTCTGAGTAGAAAGCATGTAAAGGATAGCTAGTTGGGAACATTATTTTAAAACGTTTCTATGGATATGAGTTATCCCAGGGAGCCCGTTTGGTACCTGCATTCAAAGGCAATTCATTATTCGACATCCAACCTTTAACAGAAGGTTCACAGTAAGATCCCCGGAAACGGCATTCCCCTGGTGACTTTTCAATGCTCAGATTTCAGTATCGATACAGCTTGGTAAGCAGTCAGGAGAGGGGCGGCTCAGAGGCTGAAAGCACACAGGTCAGGGCCCTCCTGTGTCCGACAGCCTCACCTGGGCCTCGCTTTCTGCACTGCCCAGGGCTGCTCATGAGATTGTGCCGAAACGGATCTGTGCACGCCAAACAGCTCTCAGCAGGGGCTCAACAGCCAGAAGCCGTTCCACCACACCGTCATCCCCCTTCTAACCAGAGAACACCCGATACAGAAACAGGAGAAACAGGTATTAAATGAGTTGGCAAAGCCAAAATCCACCCGGATCTACCACTCCAAAACAAACATACACCACACTGCCCAATATTGATGGGAGCCAAAAACATGGAAGTCCTGAGAGCCCACACTGACCACAGCCAGACACCACTTCTGCAAGAACCAAGCACGCGCCTAGAGATCGCCCGTGATGACCCAGGAGAGCAGCTTGGAGCAGAGACAAACGTGAAGGAGAGGCACAGGGGCCAGGGTGCTGGGTGTGCCCATCTGTGTGACCTCACTGAGATTGCTGACCTCTGGCCCTTGGTGTCCGTCCTGTGGAGGAGGTAGCCCCCAAATCCCTGCCTCCCTTCAGCGCTGACGGAGGCTGCCCTGAAGCCTCCCCAGGGCTGAGACCGCTTCGAAATCCTGTCAACTGCACACCCACATAAGCACACAAATAAACAAAGTGTCAAGTACGCAGACAGGAAAAGAAAAGTATGCCAATCCTCCCCTATCCAACAGGCATTGAAAAAGGAACAGGAAAACTGTGGTAGTCTTGAAACCACCACCAGCTATCACGTCCTGTTGAGATGTTTTAGCCAATCAGGAACATCTCTTTACCAAGCACCTGTGTGTTTAGGAAGTCCGTTGACAGATTCCAAACAACCTCGGAGCCTGCGACCTGACCCCCATTCTACGCGCATCACCTCTCCGGCGGAACAAGCCCTGGACACCATTCAGATGGCGAGGAACAGGAACAAGGGTAGCTTGCCCTCACCACCACCAAACAAGCTCGACCCCGAGGAGCCCGGAGAACAGCGACGTTTGCTTAGACGCTTTCCCACTGACCTTGTCAGAGCGAACGTTCCCATCCCACGCCACCCAGTGTTTGACTCTCCCTGGGATGCCAGCAGCCGCCAACCCTCACAACTCACAAGCTGGAAACAGAGGCCAAGCTGACAGGAGGGAGGCCTCTCTCCATCCCCTACTGAATTCGCTCAGGACACGGAGGTTCCCAAACACACACGGCCCCGGGTATTCCACACCTGGAGAACATTCTAACAACAGACGCTGCAAAGACGTTCCCCTAAAGAGAAACTCAGTTTCTAACTTCCCTTAGGGAAAAATAGGAGGCCCAGAACTTTCCAGAAAATCAAGCCTGGGAGGAAGCCCCTCACCTCTGGCACTTCCTAAACCTGCCTTCCCGCAGGTGCTCAGGGATGTCCCCGCGCCAGCCCCGTCCACCCAGGACGGCAGCAGGGCTCAGGCAGCCAGCACCTGGGCAGCAGGCGAAGCAACCCCAGGGTGAAAACGTCATCCCAGGCACCACTTCCCGGAGCCCCTCAGCAAGAAAAACAGAGGCGGGACCAGAACCGAGGGCTGACTCGAGGCTGGGGAGCCACAGACCCGCACAGCTCAATCATCGGACACGCTCTGCTGTGGACAGAGGAGCCCAGCCCAGGGAGAGGCCAGCACAGAGATCCTCGTGCCGGCTCCACGGGCCAGCGTCCCCCAGGGCTGCAAGTTTGCGATCACAGCTTCAGAATCGGGTTCCAGAATCTTCCGGAATCAAAGACACACCCAACTGTAAAGCTGCCAGGACAGCAGGGCCCAGGAGCAGGCTCAGGGGAGGAGCAGGTAGAAACCCCACACACAGCACACACGTGTGCATGCTTACTCCACACATGCCACCCCTTCACCCGATACTATACACGCAAACGCCTCTATGCACTCCATACACACCCTCAAATACACTCACCAAATGTGATGCGTGTACACACTCCACACACCCTCCAACATACACGACACACGCATGAACACGCTCACTCCACACACACCTGCTAAATACACTCACCACACACGCACAAACGTGACACACGTGCACACTCATTCCAGACCTCACGCCCCTCACCAAGTACACAGGGGCACACATCCCCAAGTCCAGCACCTGCAGACTCCACAAGCTTTGGTTTCCCCCACTGTTTCTCTCATCACATGAGATCCACACACACACGTGTCATTTACTGACATCTAACACCCGGGGAGGCCCTTAGACAGAACTGCAGTCACAAGTCGGCTTCATTCAGGCATTCATCACCAGCCCCCGGAAGCCACCTCTCCTGTCCCCACGGGGAGGGGGGGCCGAGACCGCAGGCGTCGCTGGGCTTACAGATCCCCAGGTTGGCAACCCAGCGAAATCAGGAGGGCTCGGCCACGGCCCTGGAGGGAGACGGGTACTGGCTCAGGTATGCGGCACACGGGTCCTCATTTCCATGCGGCGTCACCTACGACAGCGTCGGGTGAAAGCCAGTGGGGCTTGGCATTCCTGGGATAGACGGTCCTGGAATTACAAGGGAAGCTTTTTCACTTCTCCCCTCTGAACACATGAGGTCCATGGTCCCCGCTCACATCTAACCCTGGGAATCGGAATCGGTGACTCCTTGTCCACCTGAGGACCACCCAAGAGGATCCACACACCTGCTGCAACAGCAGCACTGCACCTGGTCCGCAGGGTAGCAAAGCAAATCCCACCTTTTGACGAAAACTGGATTACCCCGACACTGGCAGCCTGCAGTGTGTATATATCGTCAGGCCCCCACATCTGCGGCGCCACCTGCAAGAGGAACACAAACCCTTAGTCCCGGGTTCTCACGATGGCCTGTGAGGTGGATGCTGGCACCTTCTCTCCTCCCAGTGGAGAGGAGAGAAGGCCAGGGCCAGAGCTGGCGTGTCAGGAGGGTCAGGGTTCAAAAACCCCATCATCCACCTCACACAGCAGCCCTGACCGTTCAAGTGACTTCTATCATCAGCCTGAAAATGGACCACAGTTACCAGTAATTCTGAGTGCTGTTCCTTCTGACGTCAGACATTTCGCTAGAAAGATTTTGCCAAATCTGCTTTCAAAATCCTATGCTATGAAATGTCTAACGAAAATCTGAGCTGTGAAATAAAGCACACATTTCAATGAATCCCAAAATGACTATCCCGAAGGAAGTTGTAACTTGAAGTGAAAAATACCCTCTAAAAGACATCAGCCAGAATTACCTGCCATCATTACTGATCCCATATGATTAATGAATTCTACAGCATCCTCTCAGATATAAACTTAAAACCATGAGCTGAATGCACATGTTAGCACAACCAAAGTTCTGCTTTCATAAGCAGCACAGGCGTCTCTGGAGAGGATTTTAATTGGGACTACAATGCGCACGGTGGTGGTAAGAGGTTTCATGCCGGCTGTTCTCCAAGGTGCAACACAGAAACACCACTAACCTCGAAGACACCTTTGTAACGAGATGATGAGAGACGATGTGGACAGAATACTGGAAATATTTGAAAAGGAGAAACAATGCAAGGAAAGAATCTTATCAGTTACCCTTTAACACCCTTAGAAAAACCCGATTTCTCTTTTGGGGTGATTAAAGAAGAAAACGACATTTCTGGATTTTTCTTTTTCTTGTCTTTTTTTTTTACATTTTCCTTTCTGAGACAGGGTCTTGGCTCTGTCACCAAGACTGGAGTACAGTGGAGCAATCACAGCTCACCGTAGCCTTAAGTGTTCTTCCCACCTCGGACTCCAGAGTAGCAGGGACCACAGGCACGCACCACCATACTCAGCTAATTTTTCTGTTGTGAGAGAGATGGGGTGTCTTGCTCTGTTGTCCAGGCTGCTCTTGAACTCCTTGGCCTCACAAAGTGCTGCGATTACATTACAGGCATAAGCCAGCGTGCCCAACCAACCTTTTTCTTAATTCTATAACAATTACGCCGCATTCAGAGGAAGGATAACTATTAGTGAGAAGAGACTTGGCGAAGCAATATGTTGATACGAAAACAAAATGGTAACAATTCCTCCTTGTGACATTTGAGTTTGAAACTGTTAACATACCAAGCAAAAATGATAGCTCAAATCAGGTTTTACAAAGAAGTCCAATAGATGATGATTCCAATTGTATGTTTGTTTCTAGATCTGAGAAAGTCAGTCATAGCCAACTTCTACAGTTTTGTTGCCATAGACCCAAGATTAAATCACAATGTGCGTGCGAACGTGCCCCAGGGTGCGGCAGGGAACCCCACGCCCACCAAGCACGCATATGCAGAAATATTTTGCCCAAATCTATTTTCCAACATAGAATTAAAGAGGTCCCAGATATACTTCTCTCTCTCCCCACCAAGTATGTGAGGTCAAGTTTATCCTAGTATTCGATAAAAAGGCTCATGTGAAAAAGGGAACAGCAACGCTCAGGCGACCCACGCAGGCCCCGGCAGACGCTCTATAGCAGAAGGGACGCGGCACCGGCAGGGCTGTGGGTGCACCTGCACCCTCGCTAACCTCATGGTGCAAGCACCCGAGGCTCTACAGATTCCACTCCCAGAGTTAGTGGGAAACTCCATCCTAGCACCGGGATGCTCTGCGTTGCTAGATGTACCTGCTTTAAGATATGCATGAACTGTCCTTACTCTACACACGAGACTCACTAGGAGATACTTTCAGATTTATCGGAAAAGAGACATTCCAGCAAATGCATTTCTGTAAGATTCTCTACCTCTTTTCACTGGGGGCGGTGGGGGAGGGGGGAGGGGGGAGGGGGAAAAGGTAACTTGCCTCCAAGGGTTGGAGACAAAGCCGTTACTGCAAGACAAGAGTGCTGCGCACCCCGGGAACCGCTGCGCCACGAGGCACGAGGCACGAGGCACGGCCGTGCACCCCGGACGCAGGAGTAGCACACGAGGCTAGCACAGGTTGACGCCAGCCCTCTCCAGAAGCAGGCCTGTCCCTTCCTCCTCCCCCTCAGCCCCCAGCTCCCTCCAGGCCTCAGTGGCTGCTGACAGGGCAGAGGCCACAACTAGAGGAGGCTCTCAACTCCACCAGGGACAGGAGCCCCGGACGCTGGGGACTCCGCTGCTGCCCTCCGCGCCCACCTCCCTCTGCTCCGCCCTATCTCAGGAGCCAGGCGTGGCCACTTTGACCCTCTCCTTCCCTTCTGTGACTCCTACAAAAACCAGTCCAGCGAGTCCAGGCTGCCTCGCACGCCACGGATGCCCGGCACAGGCCACATGTCCTCATCCAAGCTCCTGGGGCAAGAAGGCTCTTGCAGTATTTCGCTTTCTGGTTGAGCATCCCCAGCCTGAAATCCAAAGTGCTCCGAAGAGCATTTCCTGCGAGTGTCATATGAGGGAGAGCTCGGAATGTTTCAGGTTTCAGAGCATTTTGGAGTAGGGACGCTCAGCCTGAAT
Organism: Chlorocebus sabaeus; assembly: GCF_047675955.1. Taxonomy (NCBI): domain Eukaryota; kingdom Metazoa; phylum Chordata; class Mammalia; order Primates; family Cercopithecidae; genus Chlorocebus; species Chlorocebus sabaeus. Next base: position 80,862 of record NW_027327984.1, read on the forward strand.
TTGAACGTCTTTTCAAGGAGGCCACACACTGAAGCCCCCGATGTCCGCCCCACACAATCCCAGCACACCCTCTGAAGTCCCCAGCAACAAGATTTTCTTTCTTCAAAAAAAATAAAAAATAAATAAATAAATAAAAAACCCCAAGTCACATAAACTCACACGCAACCACTGAAGGGGGTTGTGGACACCTGCACAGACTGGATGAAATGGAACTGTCACATCTTTACCAGGGTAATTTCAAGTCATTCCTCAAAACACACACCTGTTTTACTGAGCTGCATTTTAAGGTGAACACACACAAATCATTTCGGGGAAACAAATGTCACTTTGGGCCGTGTGTGGTTTCTTGACTCCTGGGAATAACTCAGCGTTCACACCCTCACTTCTGGATAAGGGAGAAGATGCAAAGAAATCTGTTAAAACAAAGACATGGAAACAAGTTTAAGAAGGGTTTGAAAGGTTCCTCCTGTCCCCCTGGAGGGGAGAGGAGGACGCCTGGAAGGCTTACGGGGGACAGGAGCACAGCCTCCTCGGTGTGCCATGGACGTCGCCTCGCTGAGGGGAGAGGACGATGCCTGGAAGGCTCACGGGGGTGGGAGCACAGCCTCCTCAGTGCTTTCTACACTCAGCAGCTTCAGAGATTCCCGTAGAAGCAGAACGCGTGAGAACCGAGTCCGGAACACACCCCAAGGAAAGGGGATGAGGGGTCAACAAAAGCATTCGCTCATTACCAAGGAGCACGGGCATGACGCCGCTTCAAAGAACGTGTGAAAAAGTCACTCACGGGTGTTTCAGAAAATAAGGGTAGCGTGAGATTGCTCGATCAGTTCAAACAGGCTGCCATCCCCCAGGCCATGAAGCCCCTGAGATGAGCCTCTCACAGTGAACAGAAGTCACTCGCACCTCTGCCAGAGAAAGTCCTACAAGCCGACACGTGACCTCACGAAACCTGGCCTACAGCCCGTCGACCACAGTGAGTCTGACACGGTACATCCCTCCAGATGGTTAAGGACCCCAGCCTTCTCGGCACCAGGGATGGGTATCGCGGAAGACAATTTTTCTGAGGGGTGGTTTTGAAATGCAACTGTTCCACCTCAGGTCAGGCATTGGATCCTCATAAGGAGCACCTCCGAGATCCCTTCACATGCCGTTTACAATAGGGTCCCAGCGCCTAGGAAAATCTAAATGCTGCCGCTGATCCAAGAGGAGGCAGAGCTCAGGCGGTCATGCTCACTTCGCCCGCCACTCACCTCCGGCTATGACCCCGGTCCCTAACAGACCATGGACCAGCACGTGCCAGTCTGCAGTCCAGGACTAAGCCCTACTGGCCAGCACACACACACCAGCCCAGGTGGAGACACTACTCGTGACCCTGGCTGGGCAGGAAGGAAGCCTGAGGGCCATTTCCTGACCAGGATGCCACACCCCCGACCCAAATACAGAGGTTCCCCATAAAAACCCACTGTACACTCACCAGAAAACAGAGCCACACCTGGGCAACACAACAAGACCCCCCCATCCCTGCAACAAAGAAAAGAAAAATTAGCCAGGCATGCTGGTGCGCGCCCCAGGTCCCAGCTGCTCGGGTGACTGAGGGGGGAGGATCGCCTGAGCCAGGGATCACGCCACCGCATGCCAGCCTGGGTGACAGAGCAAGACCCTGTCTCGGAAAATATAAATAAACTAAAAACCAACAGAAACTGGGTGCATGTAGGGTGGAAGAAACGCCGCAGGAGACTAGCGAACGGCACCACAGGGTTTCTATCAGGAAGAACAGCACGTCTCCCAACCAAGTGCTCCCGCCCTCATGAGACCCTGTGCTTGGGAAGCACCAGCGAGGCCACGTGGCTGGCCTCTTCCTGCTTTAAATCAAGTGGAACCAGACGCTGTGATGACACACAGGGACTATGACAAACCCTGGAGGTTCTAACTGAGAAAACAATGACATGTGTGAGTTCCTATGACAACGTCTCAAAACAATGGAAGGAGGGTACCGTTTGCAGATAAGACAACTTCTGAAGTCTATTCAAGTGTTACCTCTTGGGAAAATAGGGAAGACTCATTTTCTCCATAGACAGCGCACACACAGCACTTTGCCACACATAATACAAGGCGGTTTATGGCAGTGGCCGCATATTTTCACGTGTATCACCTTTTGGGCATCTTCTAGGTTTGCTAGAGCCGGCGGCTACTTTTATTCCCCACAAAACACACAGAAATGCATGAGCATTATCTCCTCTCATGGAGCATCTACACTAATAGGAAGAAGAATGTCGTGCTCCAAGTGTACCTGCAAACACGGTTTTCTTCTGAAAACCCAAGTGCATGCAAAGCAAACACGGCATATCACTAAAGCGCACAGGAGAGCAGAGCACCTCTGAGTAGAAAGCATGTAAAGGATAGCTAGTTGGGAACATTATTTTAAAACGTTTCTATGGATATGAGTTATCCCAGGGAGCCCGTTTGGTACCTGCATTCAAAGGCAATTCATTATTCGACATCCAACCTTTAACAGAAGGTTCACAGTAAGATCCCCGGAAACGGCATTCCCCTGGTGACTTTTCAATGCTCAGATTTCAGTATCGATACAGCTTGGTAAGCAGTCAGGAGAGGGGCGGCTCAGAGGCTGAAAGCACACAGGTCAGGGCCCTCCTGTGTCCGACAGCCTCACCTGGGCCTCGCTTTCTGCACTGCCCAGGGCTGCTCATGAGATTGTGCCGAAACGGATCTGTGCACGCCAAACAGCTCTCAGCAGGGGCTCAACAGCCAGAAGCCGTTCCACCACACCGTCATCCCCCTTCTAACCAGAGAACACCCGATACAGAAACAGGAGAAACAGGTATTAAGTGAGTTGGCAAAGCCAAAATCCACCCGGATCTACCACTCCAAAACAAACATACACCACACTGCCCAATATTGATGGGAGCCAAAAACATGGAAGTCCTGAGAGCCCACACTGACCACAGCCAGACACCACTTCTGCAAGAACCAAGCACGCGCCTAGAGATCGCCCGTGATGACCCAGGAGAGCAGCTTGGAGCAGAGACAAACGTGAAGGAGAGGCACAGGGGCCAGGGTGCTGGGTGTGCCCATCTGTGTGACCTCACTGAGATTGCTGACCTCTGGCCCTTGGTGTCCGTCCTGTGGAGGAGGTAGCCCCCAAATCCCTGCCTCCCTTCAGCGCTGACGGAGGCTGCCCTGAAGCCTCCCCAGGGCTGAGACCGCTTCGAAATCCTGTCAACTGCACACCCACATAAGCACACAAATAAACAAAGTGTCAAGTACGCAGACAGGAAAAGAAAAGTATGCCAATCCTCCCCTATCCAACAGGCATTGAAAAAGGAACAGGAAAACTGTGGTAGTCTTGAAACCACCACCAGCTATCACGTCCTGTTGAGATGTTTTAGCCAATCAGGAACATCTCTTTACCAAGCACCTGTGTGTTTAGGAAGTCCGTTGACAGATTCCAAACAACCTCGGAGCCTGCGACCTGACCCCCATTCTACGCGCATCACCTCTCCGGCGGAACAAGCCCTGGACACCATTCAGATGGCGAGGAACAGGAACAAGGGTAGCTTGCCCTCACCACCACCAAACAAGCTCGACCCCGAGGAGCCCGGAGAACAGCGACGTTTGCTTAGACGCTTTCCCACTGACCTTGTCAGAGCGAACGTTCCCATCCCACGCCACCCAGTGTTTGACTCTCCCTGGGATGCCAGCAGCCGCCAACCCTCACAACTCACAAGCTGGAAACAGAGGCCAAGCTGACAGGAGGGAGGCCTCTCTCCATCCCCTACTGAATTCGCTCAGGACACGGAGGTTCCCAAACACACACGGCCCCGGGTATTCCACACCTGGAGAACATTCTAACAACAGACGCTGCAAAGACGTTCCCCTAAAGAGAAACTCAGTTTCTAACTTCCCTTAGGGAAAAATAGGAGGCCCAGAACTTTCCAGAAAATCAAGCCTGGGAGGAAGCCCCTCACCTCTGGCACTTCCTAAACCTGCCTTCCCGCAGGTGCTCAGGGATGTCCCCGCGCCAGCCCCGTCCACCCAGGACGGCAGCAGGGCTCAGGCAGCCAGCACCTGGGCAGCAGGCGAAGCAACCCCAGGGTGAAAACGTCATCCCAGGCACCACTTCCCGGAGCCCCTCAGCAAGAAAAACAGAGGCGGGACCAGAACCGAGGGCTGACTCGAGGCTGGGGAGCCACAGACCCGCACAGCTCAATCATCGGACACGCTCTGCTGTGGACAGAGGAGCCCAGCCCAGGGAGAGGCCAGCACAGAGATCCTCGTGCCGGCTCCACGGGCCAGCGTCCCCCAGGGCTGCAAGTTTGCGATCACAGCTTCAGAATCGGGTTCCAGAATCTTCCGGAATCAAAGACACACCCAACTGTAAAGCTGCCAGGACAGCAGGGCCCAGGAGCAGGCTCAGGGGAGGAGCAGGTAGAAACCCCACACACAGCACACACGTGTGCATGCTTACTCCACACATGCCACCCCTTCACCCGATACTATACACGCAAACGCCTCTATGCACTCCATACACACCCTCAAATACACTCACCAAATGTGATGCGTGTACACACTCCACACACCCTCCAACATACACGACACACGCATGAACACGCTCACTCCACACACACCTGCTAAATACACTCACCACACACGCACAAACGTGACACACGTGCACACTCATTCCAGACCTCACGCCCCTCACCAAGTACACAGGGGCACACATCCCCAAGTCCAGCACCTGCAGACTCCACAAGCTTTGGTTTCCCCCACTGTTTCTCTCATCACATGAGATCCACACACACACGTGTCATTTACTGACATCTAACACCCGGGGAGGCCCTTAGACAGAACTGCAGTCACAAGTCGGCTTCATTCAGGCATTCATCACCAGCCCCCGGAAGCCACCTCTCCTGTCCCCACGGGGAGGGGGGGCCGAGACCGCAGGCGTCGCTGGGCTTACAGATCCCCAGGTTGGCAACCCAGCGAAATCAGGAGGGCTCGGCCACGGCCCTGGAGGGAGACGGGTACTGGCTCAGGTATGCGGCACACGGGTCCTCATTTCCATGCGGCGTCACCTACGACAGCGTCGGGTGAAAGCCAGTGGGGCTTGGCATTCCTGGGATAGACGGTCCTGGAATTACAAGGGAAGCTTTTTCACTTCTCCCCTCTGAACACATGAGGTCCATGGTCCCCGCTCACATCTAACCCTGGGAATCGGAATCGGTGACTCCTTGTCCACCTGAGGACCACCCAAGAGGATCCACACACCTGCTGCAACAGCAGCACTGCACCTGGTCCGCAGGGTAGCAAAGCAAATCCCACCTTTTGACGAAAACTGGATTACCCCGACACTGGCAGCCTGCAGTGTGTATATATCGTCAGGCCCCCACATCTGCGGCGCCACCTGCAAGAGGAACACAAACCCTTAGTCCCGGGTTCTCACGATGGCCTGTGAGGTGGATGCTGGCACCTTCTCTCCTCCCAGTGGAGAGGAGAGAAGGCCAGGGCCAGAGCTGGCGTGTCAGGAGGGTCAGGGTTCAAAAACCCCATCATCCACCTCACACAGCAGCCCTGACCGTTCAAGTGACTTCTATCATCAGCCTGAAAATGGACCACAGTTACCAGTAATTCTGAGTGCTGTTCCTTCTGACGTCAGACATTTCGCTAGAAAGATTTTGCCAAATCTGCTTTCAAAATCCTATGCTATGAAATGTCTAACGAAAATCTGAGCTGTGAAATAAAGCACACATTTCAATGAATCCCAAAATGACTATCCCGAAGGAAGTTGTAACTTGAAGTGAAAAATACCCTCTAAAAGACATCAGCCAGAATTACCTGCCATCATTACTGATCCCATATGATTAATGAATTCTACAGCATCCTCTCAGATATAAACTTAAAACCATGAGCTGAATGCACATGTTAGCACAACCAAAGTTCTGCTTTCATAAGCAGCACAGGCGTCTCTGGAGAGGATTTTAATTGGGACTACAATGCGCACGGTGGTGGTAAGAGGTTTCATGCCGGCTGTTCTCCAAGGTGCAACACAGAAACACCACTAACCTCGAAGACACCTTTGTAACGAGATGATGAGAGACGATGTGGACAGAATACTGGAAATATTTGAAAAGGAGAAACAATGCAAGGAAAGAATCTTATCAGTTACCCTTTAACACCCTTAGAAAAACCCGATTTCTCTTTTGGGGTGATTAAAGAAGAAAACGACATTTCTGGATTTTTCTTTTTCTTGTCTTTTTTTTTTACATTTTCCTTTCTGAGACAGGGTCTTGGCTCTGTCACCAAGACTGGAGTACAGTGGAGCAATCACAGCTCACCGTAGCCTTAAGTGTTCTTCCCACCTCGGACTCCAGAGTAGCAGGGACCACAGGCACGCACCACCATACTCAGCTAATTTTTCTGTTGTGAGAGAGATGGGGTGTCTTGCTCTGTTGTCCAGGCTGCTCTTGAACTCCTTGGCCTCACAAAGTGCTGCGATTACATTACAGGCATAAGCCAGCGTGCCCAACCAACCTTTTTCTTAATTCTATAACAATTACGCCGCATTCAGAGGAAGGATAACTATTAGTGAGAAGAGACTTGGCGAAGCAATATGTTGATACGAAAACAAAATGGTAACAATTCCTCCTTGTGACATTTGAGTTTGAAACTGTTAACATACCAAGCAAAAATGATAGCTCAAATCAGGTTTTACAAAGAAGTCCAATAGATGATGATTCCAATTGTATGTTTGTTTCTAGATCTGAGAAAGTCAGTCATAGCCAACTTCTACAGTTTTGTTGCCATAGACCCAAGATTAAATCACAATGTGCGTGCGAACGTGCCCCAGGGTGCGGCAGGGAACCCCACGCCCACCAAGCACGCATATGCAGAAATATTTTGCCCAAATCTATTTTCCAACATAGAATTAAAGAGGTCCCAGATATACTTCTCTCTCTCCCCACCAAGTATGTGAGGTCAAGTTTATCCTAGTATTCGATAAAAAGGCTCATGTGAAAAAGGGAACAGCAACGCTCAGGCGACCCACGCAGGCCCCGGCAGACGCTCTATAGCAGAAGGGACGCGGCACCGGCAGGGCTGTGGGTGCACCTGCACCCTCGCTAACCTCATGGTGCAAGCACCCGAGGCTCTACAGATTCCACTCCCAGAGTTAGTGGGAAACTCCATCCTAGCACCGGGATGCTCTGCGTTGCTAGATGTACCTGCTTTAAGATATGCATGAACTGTCCTTACTCTACACACGAGACTCAC
>NW_027327985.1:0-87657 GCF_047675955.1 Chlorocebus sabaeus
GATATTTGGAAGCCCATAGAGGGCTACGGTGAAAAAGGAAATATCTTCCGTTCAAAACTGGAAAGAAGCTTTCTGAGAAACTGCTCTGTGTTCTGTTAATTCATCTCACAGAGTTACATCTTTCCCTTCAAGAAGCCTTTCGCTAAGGCTGTTCTTGTGGAATTGGCAAAGGGATATTTGGAAGCCCTTAGAGGGCTATGGTGAAAAAGGAAATATCTTCCGTTCAAAACTGGAAAGAAGCTTTCTGAGAAACTGCTCTGTGTTCTGTTAATTCATCTCACAGAGTTACATCTTTCCCTTCAAGAAGCCTTTCGCTAAGGCTGTTCTTGTGGAATTGGCAAAGGGATATTTGGAAGCCCATAGAGGGCTATGGTGAAAAAGGAAATATCTTCCGTTCAAAACTGGAAAGAAGCTTTCTGAGAAACTGCTCTGTGTTCTGTTAATTCATCTCACAGAGTTACATCTTTCCCTTCAAGAAGCCTTTCGCTAAGGCTGTTCTTGTGGAATTGGCAAAGGGATATTTGGAAGCCCATAGAGGGCTATGGTGAAAAAGGAAATATCTTCCGTTCAAAACTGGAAAGAAGCTTTCTGAGAAACTGCTCTGTGTTCTGTTAATTCATCTCACAGAGTTACATCTTTCCCTTCAAGAAGCCTTTCGCTAAGGCTGTTCTTGTGGAATTGGCAAAGGGATATTTGGAAGCCCATAGAGGGCTACGGTGAAAAAGGAAATATCTTCCGTTCAAAACTGGAAAGAAGCTTTCTGAGAAACTGCTCTGTGTTCTGTTAATTCATCTCACAGAGTTACATCTTTCCCTTCAAGAAGCCTTTCGCTAAGGCTGTTCTTGTGGAATTGGCAAAGGGATATTTGGAAGCCAATAGAGGGCTACGGTGAAAAAGGAAATATCTTCCGTTCAAAACTGGAAAGAAGCTTTCTGAGAAACTGCTCTGTGTTCTGTTAATTCATCTCACAGAGTTACATCTTTCCCTTCAAGAAGCCTTTCGCTAAGGCTGTTCTTGTGGAATTGGCAAAGGGATATTTGGAAGCCCATAGAGGGCTATGGTGAAAAAGGAAATATCTTCCGTTCAAAACTGGAAAGAAGCTTTCTGAGAAACTGCTCTGTGTTCTGTTAATTCATCTCACAGAGTTACATCTTTCCCTTCAAGAAGCCTTTAGCTAAGGCTGTTCTTGTGGAATTGGCAAAGGGATATTTGGAAGCCCATAGAGGGCTATGGTGAAAAAGGAAATATCTTCCGTTCAAAACTGGAAAGAAGCTTTCTGAGAAACTGCTCTGTGTTCTGTTAATTCATCTCACAGAGTTACATCTTTCCCTTCAAGAAGCCTTTCGCTAAGGCTGTTCTTGTGGAATTGGCAAAGGGATATTTGGAAGCCCATAGAGGGCTATGGTGAAAAAGGAAATATCTTCCGTTCAAAACTGGAAAGAAGCTTTCTGAGAAACTGCTCTGTGTTCTGTTAATTCATCTCACAGAGTTACATCTTTCCCTTCAAGAAGCCTTTCGCTAAGGCTGTTCTTGTGGAATTGGCAAAGGGATATTTGGAAGCCCATAGAGGGCTACGGTGAAAAAGGAAATATCTTCGTTCAAAACTGGAAAGAAGCTTTCTGAGAAACTGCTCTGTGTTCTGTTAATTCATCTCACAGAGTTACATCTTTCCCTTCAAGAAGCCTTTCGCTAAGGCTGTTCTTGTGGAATTGGCAAAGGGATATTTGGAAGCCCATAGAGGGCTATGGTGAAAAAGGAAATATCTTCCGTTCAAAACTGGAAAGAAGCTTTCTGAGAAACTGCTCTGTGTTCTGTTAATTCATCTCACAGAGTTACATCTTTCCCTTCAAGAAGCCTTTCGCTAAGGCTGTTCTTGTGGAATTGGCAAAGGGATATTTGGAAGCCCATAGAGGGCTATGGTGAAAAAGGAAATATCTTCCGTTCAAAACTGGAAAGAAGCTTTCTGAGAAACTGCTCTGTGTTCTGTTATTCATCTCACAGAGTTACATCTTTCCCTTCAAGAAGCCTTTCGCTAAGGCTGTTCTTGTGGAATTGGCAAAGGGATATTTGGAAGCCCATAGAGGGCTATGGTGAAAAAGGAAATATCTTCCGTTCAAAACTGGAAAGAAGCTTTCTGAGAAACTGCTCTGTGTTCTGTTAATTCATCTCACAGAGTTACATCTTTCCCTTCAAGAAGCCTTTAGCTAAGGCTGTTCTTGTGGAATTGGCAAAGGGATATTTGGAAGCCCATAGAGGGCTATGGTGAAAAAGGAAATATCTTCCGTTCAAAACTGGAAAGAAGCTTTCTGAGAAACTGCTCTGTGTTCTGTTAATTCATCTCACAGAGTTACATCTTTCCCTTCAAGAAGCCTTTCGCTAAGGCTGTTCTTGTGGAATTGGCAAAGGGATATTTGGAAGCCCATAGAGGGCTATGGTGAAAAAGGAAATATCTTCCGTTCAAAACTGGAAAGAAGCTTTCTGAGAAACTGCTCTGTGTTCTGTTAATTCATCTCACAGAGTTACATCTTTCCCTTCAAGAAGCCTTTCGCTAAGGCTGTTCTTGTGGAATTGGCAAAGGGATATTTGGAAGCCCATAGAGGGCTATGGTGAAAAAGGAAATATCTTCCGTTCCAAACTGGAAAGAAGCTTTCTGAGAAACTGCTCTGTGTTCTGTTAATTCATCTCACAGAGTTACATCTTTCCCTTCAAGAAGCCTTTCGGTAAGGCTGTTCTTGTGGAATTGGCAAAGGGATATTTGGAAGCCCATAGAGGGCTATGGTGAAAAAGGAAATATCTTCCGTTCAAAACTGGAAAGAAGCTTTCTGAGAAACTGCTCTGTGTTCTGTTAATTCATCTCACAGAGTTACATCTTTCCCTTCAAGAAGCCTTTCGCTAAGGCTGTTCTTGTGGAATTGGCAAAGGGATATTTGGAAGCCCATAGAGGTCTACGGTGAAAAAGGAAATATCTTCCGTTCAAAACTGGAAAGAAGCTTTCTGAGAAACTGCTCTGTGTTCTGTTAATTCATCTCACAGAGTTACATCTTTCCCTTCAAGAAGCCTTTCGCTAAGGCTGTTCTTGTGGAATTGGCAAAGGGATATTTGGAAGCCCATAGAGGGCTATGGTGAAAAAGGAAATATCTTCCGTTCAAAACTGGAAAGAAGCTTTCTGAGAAACTGCTCTGTGTTCTGTTAATTCATCTCACAGAGTTACATCTTTCCCTTCAAGAAGCCTTTCGCTAAGGCTGTTCTTGTGGAATTGGCAAAGCGATATTTGGAAGCCCATAGAGGGCTATGGTGAAAAAGGAAATATCTTCCGTTCAAAACTGGAAAGAAGCTTTCTGAGAAACTGCTCTGTGTTCTGTTAATTCATCTCACAGAGTTACATCTTTCCCTTCAAGAAGCCTTTCGCTAAGGCTGTTCTTGTGGAATTGGCAAAGGGATATTTGGAAGCCCATAGAGGGCTATGGTGAAAAAGGAAATATCTTCCGTTCAAAACTTTAAAGAAGCTTTCTGAGAAACTGCTCTGTGTTCTGTTAATTCATCTCACAGAGTTACATCTTTCCCTTCAAGAAGCCTTTCGCTAAGGCTGTTCTTGTGGAATTGGCAAAGGGATATTTGGAAGCCCTTAGAGGGCTATGGTGAAAAAGGAAATATCTTCCGTTCAAAACTGGAAAGAAGCTTTCTGAGAAACTGCTCTGTGTTCTGTTAATTCATCTCACAGAGTTACATCTTTCCCTTCAAGAAGCCTTTCGCTAAGGCTGTTCTTGTGGAATTGGCAAAGGGATATTTGGAAGCCCATAGAGGGCTATGGTGAAAAAGGAAATATCTTCCGTTCAAAACTGGAAAGAAGCTTTCTGAGAAACTGCTCTGTGTTCTGTTAATTCATCTCACAGAGTTACATCTTTCCCTTCAAGAAGCCTTTCGCTAAGGCTGTTCTTGTGGAGTTGGCAAAGGGATATTTGGAAGCCCATAGAGGGCTATGGTGAAAAAGGAAATATCTTCCGTTCAAAACTGGAAAGAAGCTTTCTGAGAAACTGCTCTGTGTTCTGTTAATTCATCTCACAGAGTTACATCTTTCCCTTCAAGAAGCCTTTCGCTAAGGCTGTTCTTGTGGAATTGGCAAAGGGATATTTGGAAGCCCATAGAGGGCTATGGTGAAAAAGGAAATATCTTCCGTTCAAAACTGGAAAGAAGCTTTCTGAGAAACTGCTCTGTGTTCTGTTAATTCATCTCACAGAGTTACATCTTTCCCTTCAAGAAGCCTTTCGCTAAGGCTGTTCTTGTGGAATTGGCAAAGGGATATTTGGAAGCCCATAGAGGGCTACGGTGAAAAAGGAAATATCTTCCGTTCAAAACTGGAAAGAAGCTTTCTGAGAAACTGCTCTGTGTTCTGTTAATTCATCTCACAGAGTTACATCTTTCCCTTCAAGAAGCCTTTCGCTAAGGCTGTTCTTGTGGAATTGGCAAAGGGATATTTGGAAGCCCGTAGAGGGCTATGGTGAAAAAGGAAATATCTTCCGTTCAAAACTGGAAAGAAGCTTTCTGAGAAACTGCTCTGTGTTCTGTTAATTCATCTCACAGAGTTACATCTTTCCCTTCAAGAAGCCTTTCGCTAAGGCTGTTCTTGTGGAATTGGCAAAGGGATATTTGGAAGCCCATAGAGGGCTATGGTGAAAAAGGAAATATCTTCCGTTCAAAACTGGAAAGAAGCTTTCTGAGAAACTGCTCTGTGTTCTGTTAATTCATCTCACAGAGTTACATCTTTCCCTTCAAGAAGCCTTTCGCTAAGGCTGTTCTTGTGGAATTGGCAAAGGGATATTTGGAAGCCCATAGAGGGCTATGGTGAAAAAGGAAATATCTTCCGTTCAAAACTGGAAAGAAGCTTTCTGAGAAACTGCTCTGTGTTCTGTTAATTCATCTCACAGAGTTACATCTTTCCCTTCAAGAAGCCTTTCGCTAAGGCTGTTCTTGTGGAATTGGCAAAGGGATATTTGGAAGCCCATAGAGGGCTACGGTGAAAAAGGAAATATCTTCCGTTCAAAACTGGAAAGAAGCTTTCTGAGAAACTGCTCTGTGTTCTGTGAATTCATCTCACAGAGTTACATCTTTCCCTTCAAGAAGCCTTTCGCTAAGGCTGTTCTTGTGGAATTGGCAAAGGGATATTTGGAAGCCCATAGAGGGCTATGGTGAAAAAGGAAATATCTTCCGTTCAAAACTGGAAAGAAGCTTTCTGAGAAACTGCTCTGTGTTCTGTTAATTCATCTCACAGAGTTACATCTTTCCCTTCAAGAAGCCTTTCGCTAAGGCTGTTCTTGTGGAATTGGCAAAGGGATATTTGGAAGCCCATAGAGGGCTATGGTGAAAAAGGAAATATCTTCCGTTCAAAACTGGAAAGAAGCTTTCTGAGAAACTGCTCTGTGTTCTGTTAATTCATCTCACAGAGTTACATCTTTCCCTTCAAGAAGCCTTTCGCTAAGGCTGTTCTTGTGGAATTGGCAAAGGGATATTTGGAAGCCCTTAGAGGGCTATGGTGAAAAAGGAAATATCTTCCGTTCAAAACTGGAAAGAAGCTTTCTGAGAAACTGCTCTGTGTTCTGTTAATTCATCTCACAGAGTTACATCTTTCCCTTCAAGAAGCCTTTCGCTAAGGCTGTTCTTGTGGAATTGGCAAAGGGATATTTGGAAGCCCATAGAGGGCTATGGTGAAAAAGGAAATATCTTCCGTTCAAAACTGGAAAGAAGCTTTCTGAGAAACTGCTCTGTGTTCTGTTAATTCATCTCACAGAGTTACATCTTTCCCTTCAAGAAGCCTTTCGCTAAGGCTGTTCTTGTGGAGTTGGCAAAGGGATATTTGGAAGCCCATAGAGGGCTATGGTGAAAAAGGAAATATCTTCCGTTCAAAACTGGAAAGAAGCTTTCTGAGAAACTGCTCTGTGTTCTGTTAATTCATCTCACAGAGTTACATCTTTCCCTTCAAGAAGCCTTTCGCTAAGGCTGTTCTTGTGGAATTGGCAAAGGGATATTTGGAAGCCCATAGAGGGCTACGGTGAAAAAGGAAATATCTTCCGTTCAAAACTGGAAAGAAGCTTTCTGAGAAACTGCTCTGTGTTCTGTTAATTCATCTCACAGAGTTACATCTTTCCCTTCAAGAAGCCTTTCGCTAAGGCTGTTCTTGTGGAATTGGCAAAGGGATATTTGGAAGCCCATAGAGGGCTATGGTGAAAAAGGAAATATCTTCCGTTCAAAACTGGAAAGAAGCTTTCTGAGAAACTGCTCTGTGTTCTGTTAATTCATCTCACAGAGTTACATCTTTCCCTTCAAGAAGCCTTTCGCTAAGGCTGTTCTTGTGGAATTGGCAAAGGGATATTTGGAAGCCCATAGAGGGCTACGGTGAAAAAGGAAATATCTTCCGTTCAAAACTGGAAAGAAGCTTTCTGAGAAACTGCTCTGTGTTCTGTTAATTCATCTCACAGAGTTACATCTTTCCCTTCAAGAAGCCTTTCGCTAAGGCTGTTCTTGTGGAATTGGCAAAGGGATATTTGGAAGCCCATAGAGGGCTACGGTGAAAAAGGAAATATCTTCCGTTCAAAACTGGAAAGAAGCTTTCTGAGAAACTGCTCTGTGTTCTGTTAATTCATCTCACAGAGTTACATCTTTCCCTTCAAGAAGCCTTTCGCTAAGGCTGTTCTTGTGGAATTGGCAAAGGGATATTTGGAAGCCCATAGAGGGCTATGGTGAAAAAGGAAATATCTTCCGTTCAAAACTGGAAAGAAGCTTTCTGAGAAACTGCTCTGTGTTCTGTTAATTCATCTCACAGAGTTACATCTTTCCCTTCAAGAAGCCTTTAGCTAAGGCTGTTCTTGTGGAATTGGCAAAGGGATATTTGGAAGCCCATAGAGGGCTATGGTGAAAAAGGAAATATCTTCCGTTCAAAACTGGAAAGAAGCTTTCTGAGAAACTGCTCTGTGTTCTGTTAATTCATCTCACAGAGTTACATCTTTCCCTTCAAGAAGCCTTTCGCTAAGGCTGTTCTTGTGGAATTGGCAAAGGGATATTTGGAAGCCCATAGAGGGCTATGGTGAAAAAGGAAATATCTTCCGTTCAAAACTGGAAAGAAGCTTTCTGAGAAACTGCTCTGTGTTCTGTTAATTCATCTCACAGAGTTACATCTTTCCCTTCAAGAAGCCTTTCGCTAAGGCTGTTCTTGTGGAATTGGCAAAGGGATATTTGGAAGCCCATAGAGGGCTATGGTGAAAAAGGAAATATCTTCCGTTCAAAACTGGAAAGAAGCTTTCTGAGAAACTGCTCTGTGTTCTGTTAATTCATCTCACAGAGTTACATCTTTCCCTTCAAGAAGCCTTTCGCTAAGGCTGTTCTTGTGGAATTGGCAAAGGGATATTTGGAAGCCCGTAGAGGGCTATGGTGAAAAAGGAAATATCTTCCGTTCAAAACTGGAAAGAAGCTTTCTGAGAAACTGCTCTGTGTTCTGTTAATTCATCTCACAGAGTTACATCTTTCCCTTCAAGAAGCCTTTCGCTAAGGCTGTTCTTGTGGAATTGGCAAAGGGATATTTGGAAGCCCATAGAGGGCTATGGTGAAAAAGGAAATATCTTCCGTTCAAAACTGGAAAGAAGCTTTCTGAGAAACTGCTCTGTGTTCTGTTAATTCATCTCACAGAGTTACATCTTTCCCTTCAAGAAGCCTTTAGCTAAGGCTGTTCTTGTGGAATTGGCAAAGGGATATTTGGAAGCCCATAGAGGGCTATGGTGAAAAAGGAAATATCTTCCGTTCAAAACTGGAAAGAAGCTTTCTGAGAAACTGCTCTGTGTTCTGTTAATTCATCTCACAGAGTTACATCTTTCCCTTCAAGAAGCCTTTCGCTAAGGCTGTTCTTGTGGAATTGGCAAAGGGATATTTGGAAGCCCATAGAGGGCTATGGTGAAAAAGGAAATATCTTCCGTTCAAAACTGGAAAGAAGCTTTCTGAGAAACTGCTCTGTGTTCTGTTAATTCATCTCACAGAGTTACATCTTTCCCTTCAAGAAGCCTTTCGCTAAGGCTGTTCTTGTGGAATTGGCAAAGGGATATTTGGAAGCCCATAGAGGGCTATGGTGAAAAAGGAAATATCTTCCGTTCAAAACTGGAAAGAAGCTTTCTGAGAAACTGCTCTGTGTTCTGTTAATTCATCTCACAGAGTTACATCTTTCCCTTCAAGAAGCCTTTCGCTAAGGCTGTTCTTGTGGAATTGGCAAAGGGATATTTGGAAGCCCATAGAGGGCTATGGTGAAAAAGGAAATATCTTCCGTTCAAAACTGGAAAGAAGCTTTCTGAGAAACTGCTCTGTGTTCTGTTAATTCATCTCACAGAGTTACATCTTTCCCTTCAAGAAGCCTTTCGCTAAGGCTGTTCTTGTGGAATTGGCAAAGGGATATTTGGAAGCCCATAGAGGGCTATGGTGAAAAAGGAAATATCTTCCGTTCAAAACTGGAAAGAAGCTTTCTGAGAAACTGCTCTGTGTTCTGTTAATTCATCTCACAGAGTTACATCTTTCCCTTCAAGAAGCCTTTCGCTAAGGCTGTTCTTGTGGAATTGGCAAAGGGATATTTGGAAGACCTTAGAGGGCTATGGTGAAAAAGGAAATATCTTCCGTTCAAAACTGGAAAGAAGCTTTCTGAGAAACTGCTCTGTGTTCTGTTAATTCATCTCACAGAGTTACATCTTTCCCTTCAAGAAGCCTTTCGCTAAGGCTGTTCTTGTGGAATTGGCAAAGGGATATTTGGAAGCCCATAGAGGGCTATGGTGAAAAAGGAAATATCTTCCGTTCAAAACTGGAAAGAAGCTTTCTGAGAAACTGCTCTGTGTTCTGTTAATTCATCTCACAGAGTTACATCTTTCCCTTCAAGAAGCCTTTCGCTAAGGCTGTTCTTGTGGAGTTGGCAAAGGGATATTTGGAAGCCCATAGAGGGCTATGGTGAAAAAGGAAATATCTTCCGTTCAAAACTGGAAAGAAGCTTTCTGAGAAACTGCTCTGTGTTCTGTTAATTCATCTCACAGAGTTACATCTTTCCCTTCAAGAAGCCTTTCGCTAAGGCTGTTCTTGTGGAATTGGCAAAGGGATATTTGGAAGCCCATAGAGGGCTACGGTGAAAAAGGAAATATCTTCCGTTCAAAACTGGAAAGAAGCTTTCTGAGAAACTGCTCTGTGTTCTGTTAATTCATCTCACAGAGTTACATCTTTCCCTTCAAGAAGCCTTTCGCTAAGGCTGTTCTTGTGGAATTGGCAAAGGGATATTTGGAAGCCCGTAGAGGGCTACGGTGAAAAAGGAAATATCTTCCGTTCAAAACTGGAAAGAAGCTTTCTGAGAAACTGCTCTGTGTTCTGTTAATTCATCTCACAGAGTTACATCTTTCCCTTCAAGAAGCCTTTCGCTAAGGCTGTTCTTGTGGAATTGGCAAAGGGATATTTGGAAGCCCATAGAGGGCTACGGTGAAAAAGGAAATATCTTCCGTTCAAAACTGGAAAGAAGCTTTCTGAGAAACTGCTCTGTGTTCTGTTAATTCATCTCACAGAGTTACATCTTTCCCTTCAAGAAGCCTTTCGCTAAGGCTGTTCTTGTGGAATTGGCAAAGGGATATTTGGAAGCCCATAGAGGGCTATGGTGAAAAAGGAAATATCTTCCGTTCAAAACTGGAAAGAAGCTTTCTGAGAAACTGCTCTGTGTTCTGTTAATTCATCTCACAGAGTTACATCTTTCCCTTCAAGAAGCCTTTCGCTAAGGCTGTTCTTGTGGAATTGGCAAAGGGATATTTGGAAGCCCATAGAGGGCTACGGTGAAAAAGGAAATATCTTCCGTTCAAAACTGGAAAGAAGCTTTCTGAGAAACTGCTCTGTGTTCTGTTAATTCATCTCACAGAGTTACATCTTTCCCTTCAAGAAGCCTTTCGCTAAGGCTGTTCTTGTGGAATTGGCAAAGGGATATTTGGAAGCCCATAGAGGGCTATGGTGAAAAAGGAAATATCTTCCGTTCAAAACTGGAAAGAAGCTTTCTGAGAAACTGCTCTGTGTTCTGTTAATTCATCTCACAGAGTTACATCTTTCCCTTCAAGAAGCCTTTCGCTAAGGCTGTTCTTGTGGAATTGGCAAAGGGATATTTGGAAGCCCTTAGAGGGCTATGGTGAAAAAGGAAATATCTTCCGTTCAAAACTGGAAAGAAGCTTTCTGAGAAACTGCTCTGTGTTCTGTTAATTCATCTCACAGAGTTACATCTTTCCCTTCAAGAAGCCTTTCGCTAAGGCTGTTCTTGTGGAATTGGCAAAGGGATATTTGGAAGCCCATAGAGGGCTATGGTGAAAAAGGAAATATCTTCCGTTCAAAACTGGAAAGAAGCTTTCTGAGAAACTGCTCTGTGTTCTGTTAATTCATCTCACAGAGTTACATCTTTCCCTTCAAGAAGCCTTTCGCTAAGGCTGTTCTTGTGGAGTTGGCAAAGGGATATTTGGAAGCCCATAGAGGGCTATGGTGAAAAAGGAAATATCTTCCGTTCAAAACTGGAAAGAAGCTTTCTGAGAAACTGCTCTGTGTTCTGTTAATTCATCTCACAGAGTTACATCTTTCCCTTCAAGAAGCCTTTCGCTAAGGCTGTTCTTGTGGAATTGGCAAAGGGATATTTGGAAGCCCATAGAGGGCTATGGTGAAAAAGGAAATATCTTCCGTTCAAAACTGGAAAGAAGCTTTCTGAGAAACTGCTCTGTGTTCTGTTAATTCATCTCACAGAGTTACATCTTTCCCTTCAAGAAGCCTTTCGCTAAGGCTGTTCTTGTGGAATTGGCAAAGGGATATTTGGAAGCCCATAGAGGGCTATGGTGAAAAAGGAAATATCTTCCGTTCAAAACTGGAAAGAAGCTTTCTGAGAAACTGCTCTGTGTTCTGTTAATTCATCTCACAGAGTTACATCTTTCCCTTCAAGAAGCCTTTCGCTAAGGCTGTTCTTGTGGAATTGGCAAAGGGATATTTGGAAGCCCGTAGAGGGCTATGGTGAAAAAGGAAATATCTTCCGTTCAAAACTGGAAAGAAGCTTTCTGAGAAACTGCTCTGTGTTCTGTTAATTCATCTCACAGAGTTACATCTTTCCCTTCAAGAAGCCTTTCGCTAAGGCTGTTCTTGTGGAACTGGCAAAGGGATATTTGGAAGCCCATAGAGGGCTATGGTGAAAAAGGAAATATCTTCCGTTGAAAACTGGAAAGAAGCTTTCTGAGAAACTGCTCTGTGTTCTGTTAATTCATCTCACAGAGTTACATCTTTCCCTTCAAGAAGCCTTTCGCTAAGGCTGTTCTTGTGGAATTGGCAAAGGGATATTTGGAAGCCCATAGAGGGCTATGGTGAAAAAGGAAATATCTTCCGTTCAAAACTGGAAAGAAGCTTTCTGAGAAACTGCTCTGTGTTCTGTTAATTCATCTCACAGAGTTACATCTTTCCCTTCAAGAAGCCTTTCGCTAAGGCTGTTCTTGTGGAATTGGCAAAGGGATATTTGGAAGCCCATAGAGGGCTATGGTGAAAAAGGAAATATCTTCCGTTCAAAACTGGAAAGAAGCTTTCTGAGAAACTGCTCTGTGTTCTGTTAATTCATCTCACAGAGTTACATCTTTCCCTTCAAGAAGCCTTTCGCTAAGGCTGTTCTTGTGGAATTGGCAAAGGGATATTTGGAAGCCCATAGAGGGCAATGGTGAAAAAGGAAATATCTTCCGTTCAAAACTGGAAAGAAGCTTTCTGAGAAACTGCTCTGTGTTCTGTTAATTCATCTCACAGAGTTACATCTTTCCCTTCAAGAAGCCTTTCGCTAAGGCTGTTCTTGTGGAATTGGCAAAGGGATATATGGAAGCCCATAGAGGGCTATGGTGAAAAAGGAAATATCTTCCGTTCAAAACTGGAAAGAAGCTTTCTGAGAAACTGCTCTGTGTTCTGTTAATTCATCTCACAGAGTTACATCTTTCCCTTCAAGAAGCCTTTCGCTAAGGCTGTTCTTGTGGAATTGGCAAAGGGATATTTGGAAACCCGTAGAGGGCTACGGTGAAAAAGGAAATATCTTCCGTTCAAAACTGGAAAGAAGCTTTCTGAGAAACTGCTCTGTGTTCTGTTAATTCATCTCACAGAGTTACATCTTTCCCTTCAAGAAGCCTTTCGCTAAGGCTGTTCTTGTGGAATTGGCAAAGGGATATTTGGAAGCCCATAGAGGGCTATGGTGAAAAAGGAAATATCTTCCGTTCAACACTGGAAAGAAGCTGTCTGAGAAACTGCTCTGTGTTCTGTTAATTCATCTCAAAGAGTTACATCTTTCCCTTCAAGAAGCCTTTCGCTAAGGCTGTTCTTGTGGAATTGGCAAAGGGATATTTGGAAGCCCATAGAGGGCTATGGTGAAAAAGGAAATATCTTCCGTTCAAAACTGGAAAGAAGCTTTCTGAGAAACTGCTCTGTGTTCTGTTAATTCATCTCACAGAGTTACATCTTTCCCTTCAAGAAGCCTTTCGCTAAGGCTGTTCTTGTGGAATTGGCAAAGGGATATTTGGAAGCCCATAGAGGGCTACGGTGAAAAAGGAAATATCTTCCGTTCAAAACTGGAAAGAAGCTTTCTGAGAAACTGCTCTGTGTTCTGTTAATTCATCTCACAGAGTTACATCTTTCCCTTCAAGAAGCCTTTCGCTAAGGCTGTTCTTGTGGAATTGGCAAAGGGATATTTGGAAGCCCATAGAGGGCTATGGTGAAAAAGGAAATATCTTCCGTTCAAAACTGGAAAGAAGCTTTCTGAGAAACTGCTCTGTGTTCTGTTAATTCATCTCACAGAGTTACATCTTTCCCTTCAAGAAGCCTTTCGCTAAGGCTGTTCTTGTGGAATTGGCAAAGGGATATTTGGAAGCCCGTAGAGGGCTATGGTGAAAAAGGAAATATCTTCCGTTCAAAACTACTGCTCTGTGTTCTGTTAATTCATCTCACAGAGTTACATCTTTCCCTTCAAGAAGCCTTTCGCTAAGGCTGTTCTTGTGGAATTGGCAAAGGGATATTTGGAAGCCCATAGAGGGCTATGGTGAAAAAGGAAATATCTTCCGTTCAAAACTGGAAAGAAGCTTTCTGAGAAACTGCTCTGTGTTCTGTTAATTCATCTCACAGAGTTACATCTTTCCCTTCAAGAAGCCTTTCGCTAAGGCTGTTCTTGTGGAATTGGCAAAGGGATATTTGGAAGCCCATAGAGGGCTATGGTGAAAAAGGAAATATCTTCCGTTCAAAACTGGAAAGAAGCTTTCTGAGAAACTGCTCTGTGTTCTGTTAATTCATCTCACAGAGTTACATCTTTCCCTTCAAGAAGCCTTTCGCTAAGGCTGTTCTTGTGGAATTGGCAAAGGGATATTTGGAAGCCCATAGAGGGCTATGGTGAAAAAGGAAATATCTTCCGTTCAAAACTGGAAAGAAGCTTTCTGAGAAACTGCTCTGTGTTCTGTTAATTCATCTCACAGAGTTACATCTTTCCCTTCAAGAAGCCGTTCGCTAAGGCTGTTCTTGTGGAATTGGCAAAGGGATATTTGGAAGCCCGTAGAGGGTAATGGTGAAAAAGGAAATATCTTCCGTTCAAAACTGGAAAGAAGCTTTCTGAGAAACTGCTCTGTGTTCTGTTAATTCATCTCACAGAGTTACATCTTTCCCTTCAAGAAGCCTTTCGCTAAGGCTGTTCTTGTGGAATTAGCAAAGGGATATTTGGAAGCCCATAGAGGGCTATGGTGAAAAAGGAAATATCTTCCGTTCAAAACTGGAAAGAAGCTTTCTGAGAAACTGCTCTGTGTTCTGTTAATTCATCTCACAGAGTTACATCTTTCCCTTCAAGAAGCCTTTCGCTAAGGCTGTTCTTGTGGAATTGGCAAAGGGATATTTGGAAGCCCATAGAGGGCTATGGTGAAAAAGGAAATATCTTCCGTTCAAAACTGGAAAGAAGCTTTCTGAGAAACTGCTCTGTGTTCTGTTAATTCATCTCACAGAGTTACATCTTTCCCTTCAAGAAGCCTTTCGCTAAGGCTGTTCTTGTGGAATTGGCAAAGGGATATTTGGAAGCCCATAGAGGGCTATGGTGAAAAAGGAAATATCTTCCGTTCAAAACTGGAAAGAAGCTTTCTGAGAAACTGCTCTGTGTTCTGTTAATTCATCTCACAGAGTTACATCTTTCCCTTCAAGAAGCCTTTCGCTAAGGCTGTTCTTGTGGAATTGGCAAAGGGATATTTGGAAGCCCATAGAGGGCTATGGTGAAAAAGGAAATATCTTCCGTTCAAAACTGGAAAGAAGCTTTCTGAGAAACTGCTCTGTGTTCTGTTAATTCATCTCACAGAGTTACATCTTTCCCTTCAAGAAGCCTTTCGCTAAGGCTGTTCTTGTGGAATTGGCAAAGGGATATTTGGAAGCCCGTAGAGGGCTATGGTGAAAAAGGAAATATCTTCCGTTCAAAACTGGAAAGAAGCTTTCTGAGAAACTGCTCTGTGTTCTGTTAATTCATCTCACAGAGTTACATCTTTCCCTTCAAGAAGCCTTTCGCTAAGGCTGTTCTTGTGGAATTGGCAAAGGGATATTTGGAAGCCCATAGAGGGCTATGGTGAAAAAGGAAATATCTTCCGTTCAAAACTGGAAAGAAGCTTTCTGAGAAACTGCTCTGTGTTCTGTTAATTCATCTCACAGAGTTACATCTTTCCCTTCAAGAAGCCTTTCGCTAAGGCTGTTCTTGTGGAATTGGCAAAGGGATATTTGGAAGCCCATAGAGGGCTAGGGTGAAAAAGGAAATATCTTCCGTTCAAAACTGGAAAGAAGCTTTCTGAGAAACTGCTCTGTGTTCTGTTAATTCATCTCACAGAGTTACATCTTTCCCTTCAAGAAGCCTTTCGCTAAGGCTGTTCTTGTGGAATTGGCAAAGGGATATTTGGAAGCCCATAGAGGGCTATGGTGAAAAAGGAAATATCTTCCGTTCAAAACTGGAAAGAAGCTTTCTGAGAAACTGCTCTGTGTTCTGTTAATTCATCTCACAGAGTTACATCTTTCCCTTCAAGAAGCCTTTCGCTAAGGCTGTTCTTGTGGAATTGGCAAAGGGATATTTGGAAGCCCGTAGAGGGCTATTGTGAAAAAGGAAATATCTTCCGTTCTAAACTGGAAAGAAGCTTTCTGAGAAACTGCTCTGTGTTCTGTTAATTCATCTCACAGAGTTACATCTTTCCCTTCAAGAAGCCTTTCGCTAAGGCTGTTCTTGTGGAATTGGCAAAGGGATATTTGGAAGCCCATAGAGGGCTATGGTGAAAAAGGAAGTATCTTCCGTTCAAAACTGGAAAGAAGCTTTCTGAGAAACTGCTCTGTGTTCTGTTAATTCATCTCACAGAGTTACATCTTTCCCTTCAAGAAGCCTTTCGCTAAGGCTGTTCTTGTGGAATTGGCAAAGGGATATTTGGAAGCCCATAGAGGGCTACGGTGAAAAAGGAAATATCTTCCGTTCCAAACTGGAAAGAAGCTTTCTGAGAAACTGCTCTGTGTTCTGTTAATTCATCTCACAGAGTTACATCTTTCCCTTCAAGAAGCCTTTCGCTAAGGCTGTTCTTGTGGAATTGGCAAAGGGATATTTGGAAGCCCTTAGAGGGCTACGGTGAAAAAGGAAATATCTTCCGTTCAAAACTGGAAAGAAGCTTTCTGAGAAACTGCTCTGTGTTCTGTTAATTCATCTCACAGAGTTACATCTTTCCCTTCAAGAAGCCTTTCGCTAAGGCTGTTCTTGTGGAATTGGCAAAGGGATATTTGGAAGCCCATAGGGGGCTATGGTGAAAAAGGAAATATCTTCCGTTCAAAACTGGAAAGAAGCTTTCTGAGAAACTGCTCTGTGTTCTGTTAATTCATCTCACAGAGTTACATCTTTCCCTTCAAGAAGCCTTTCGCTAAGGCTGTTCTTGTGGAATTGGCAAAGGGATATTTGGAAGCCCATAGAGGGCTATGGTGAAAAAGGAAATATCTTCCGTTCAAAACTGGAAAGAAGCTTTCTGAGAAACTGCTCTGTGTTCTGTTAATTCATCTCACAGAGTTACATCTTTCCCTTCAAGAAGCCTTTCGCTAAGGCTGTTCTTGTGGAATTGGCAAAGGGATATTTGGAAGCCCATAGAGGGCTATGGTGAAAAAGGAAATATCTTCCGTTCAAAACTGGAAAGAAGCTTTCTGAGAAACTGCTCTGTGTTCTGTTAATTCATCTCACAGAGTTACATCTTTCCCTTCAAGAAGCCTTTCGCTAAGGCTGTTCTTGTGGAGTTGGCAAAGGGATATTTGGAAGCCCATAGAGGGCTATGGTGAAAAAGGAAATATCTTCCGTTCAAAACTGGAAAGAAGCTTTCTGATAAACTGCTCTGTGTTCTGTTAATTCATCTCACAGAGTTACATCTCTCCCTTCAAGAAGCCTTTCGCTAAGGCTGTTCTTGTGGAATTGGCAAAGGGATATTTGGAAGCCCATAGAGGGCTATGGTGAAAAAGGAAATATCTTCCGTTCAAAACTGGAAAGAAGCTTTCTGAGAAACTGCTCTGTGTTCTGTTAATTCATCTCACAGAGTTACATCTTTCCCTTCAAGAAGCCTTTCGCTAAGGCTGTTCTTGTGGAGTTGGCAAAGGGATATTTGGAAGCCCATAGAGGGCTATGGTGAAAAAGGAAATATCTTCCGTTCAAAACTGGAAAGAAGCTTTCTGAGAAACTGCTCTGTGTTCTGTTAATTCATCTCACAGAGTTACATCTTTCCCTTCAAGAAGCCTTTCGCTAAGGCTGTTCTTGTGGAATTGGCAAAGGGATATTTGGAAGCCCATAGAGGGCTACGGTGAAAAAGGA
This sequence comes from Chlorocebus sabaeus, assembly GCF_047675955.1. Taxonomy (NCBI): domain Eukaryota; kingdom Metazoa; phylum Chordata; class Mammalia; order Primates; family Cercopithecidae; genus Chlorocebus; species Chlorocebus sabaeus. Next base: position 16,874 of record NW_027327985.1, read on the forward strand.
AATATCTTCCGTTCAAAACTGGAAAGAAGCTTTCTGAGAAACTGCTCTGTGTTCTGTTAATTCATCTCACAGAGTTACATCTTTCCCTTCAAGAAGCCTTTCGCTAAGGCTGTTCTTGTGGAATTGGCAAAGGGATATTTGGAAGCCCATAGAGGGCTATGGTGAAAAAGGAAATATCTTCCGTTCAAAACTGGAAAGAAGCTTTCTGAGAAACTGCTCTGTGTTCTGTTAATTCATCTCACAGAGTTACATCTTTCCCTTCAAGAAGCCTTTCGCTAAGGCTGTTCTTGTGGAATTGGCAAAGGGATATTTGGAAGCCCGTAGAGGGCTATGGTGAAAAAGGAAATATCTTCCGTTCAAAACTGGAAAGAAGCTTTCTGAGAAACTGCTCTGTGTTCTGTTAATTCATCTCACAGAGTTACATCTTTCCCTTCAAGAAGCCTTTCGCTAAGGCTGTTCTTGTGGAATTGGCAAAGGGATATTTGGAAGCCCGTAGAGGGCTATGGTGAAAAAGGAAATATCTTCCGTTCAAAACTGGAAAGAAGCTTTCTGAGAAACTGCTCTGTGTTCTGTTAATTCATCTCACAGAGTTACATCTTTCCCTTCAAGAAGCCTTTCGCTAAGGCTGTTCTTGTGGAATTGGCAAAGGGATATTTGGAAGCCCATAGAGGGCTATGGTGAAAAAGGAAATATCTTCCGTTCAAAACTGGAAAGAAGCTTTCTGAGAAACTGCTCTGTGTTCTGTTAATTCATCTCACAGAGTTACATCTTTCCCTTCAAGAAGCCGTTCGCTAAGGCTGTTCTTGTGGAATTGGCAAAGGGATATTTGGAAGCCCGTAGAGGGTAATGGTGAAAAAGGAAATATCTTCCGTTCAAAACTGGAAAGAAGCTTTCTGAGAAACTGCTCTGTGTTCTGTTAATTCATCTCACAGAGTTACATCTTTCCCTTCAAGAAGCCTTTCGCTAAGGCTGTTCTTGTGGAATTGGCAAAGGGATATTTGGAAGCCCATAGAGGGCTATGTTGAAAAAGGAAATATCTTCCGTTCAAAACTGGAAAGAAGCTTTCTGAGAAACAGCTCTGTGTTCTGTTAATTCATCTCACAGAGTTACATCTTTCCCTTCAAGAAGCCTTTCGCTAAGGCTGTTCTTGTGGAATTGGCAAAGGGATATTTGGAAGCCCGTAGAGGGCTATGGTGAAAAAGGAAATATCTTCCGTTCAAAACTGGAAAGAAGCTTTCTGAGAAACTGCTCTGTGTTCTGTTAATTCATCTCACAGAGTTACATCTTTCCCTTCAAGAAGCCTTTCGCTAAGGCTGTTCTTGTGGAATTGGCAAAGGGATATTTGGAAGCCCATAGAGGGCTAGGGTGAAAAAGGAAATATCTTCCGTTCAAAACTGGAAAGAAGCTTTCTGAGAAACTGCTCTGTGTTCTGTTAATTCATCTCACAGAGTTACATCTTTCCCTTCAAGAAGCCTTTCGCTAAGGCTGTTCTTGTGGAATTGGCAAAGGGATATTTGGAAGCCCATAGAGGGCTAGGGTGAAAAAGGAAATATCTTCCGTTCAAAACTGGAAAGAAGCTTTCTGAGAAACTGCTCTGTGTTCTGTTAATTCATCTCACAGAGTTACATCTTTCCCTTCAAGAAGCCTTTCGCTAAGGCTGTTCTTGTGGAATTGGCAAAGGGATATTTGGAAGCCCATAGAGGGCTATGGTGAAAAAGGAAATATCTTCCGTTCAAAACTGGAAAGAAGCTTTCTGAGAAACTGCTCTGTGTTCTGTTAATACATCTCACAGAGTTACATCTTTCCCTTCAAGAAGCCTTTCGCTAAGGCTGTTCTTGTGGAATTGGCAAAGGGATATTTGGAAGCCCGTAGAGGGCTATTGTGAAAAAGGAAATATCTTCCGTTCTAAACTGGAAAGAAGCTTTCTGAGAAACTGCTCTGTGTTCTGTTAATTCATCTCACAGAGTTACATCTTTCCCTTCAAGAAGCCTTTCGCTAAGGCTGTTCTTGTGGAATTGGCAAAGGGATATTTGGAAGCCCATAGAGGGCTATGGTGAAAAAGGAAGTATCTTCCGTTCAAAACTGGAAAGAAGCTTTCTGAGAAACTGCTCTGTGTTCTGTTAATTCATCTCACAGAGTTACATCTTTCCCTTCAAGAAGCCTTTCGCTAAGGCTGTTCTTGTGGAATTGGCAAAGGGATATTTGGAAGCCCATAGAGGGCTACGGTGAAAAAGGAAATATCTTCCGTTCCAAACTGGAAAGAAGCTTTCTGAGAAACTGCTCTGTGTTCTGTTAATTCATCTCACAGAGTTACATCTTTCCCTTCAAGAAGCCTTTCGCTAAGGCTGTTCTTGTGGAATTGGCAAAGGGATATTTGGAAGCCCTTAGAGGGCTACGGTGAAAAAGGAAATATCTTCCGTTCAAAACTGGAAAGAAGCTTTCTGAGAAACTGCTCTGTGTTCTGTTAATTCATCTCACAGAGTTACATCTTTCCCTTCAAGAAGCCTTTCGCTAAGGCTTTTCTTGTGGAATTGGCAAAGGGATATTTGGAAGCCCATAGGGGGCTATGGTGAAAAAGGAAATATCTTCCGTTCAAAACTGGAAAGAAGCTTTCTGAGAAACTGCTCTGTGTTCTGTTAATTCATCTCACAGAGTTACATCTTTCCCTTCAAGAAGCCTTTCGCTAAGGCTGTTCTTGTGGAATTGGCAAAGGGATATTTGGAAGCCCATAGAGGGCTATGGTGAAAAAGGAAATATCTTCCGTTCAAAACTGGAAAGAAGCTTTCTGAGAAACTGCTCTGTGTTCTGTTAATTCATCTCACAGAGTTACATCTTTCCCTTCAAGAAGCCTTTCGCTAAGGCTGTTCTTGTGGAATTGGCAAAGGGATATTTGGAAGCCCATAGAGGGCTATGGTGAAAAAGGAAATATCTTCCGTTCAAAACTGGAAAGAAGCTTTCTGAGAAACTGCTCTGTGTTCTGTTAATTCATCTCACAGAGTTACATCTTTCCCTTCAAGAAGCCTTTCGCTAAGGCTGTTCTTGTGGAATTGGCAAAGGGATATTTGGAAGCCCATAGAGGGCTACGGTGAAAAAGGAAATATCTTCCGTTCAAAACTGGAAAGAAGCTTTCTGAGAAACTGCTCTGTGTTCTGTTAATTCATCTCACAGAGTTACATCTTTCCCTTCAAGAAGCCTTTCGCTAAGGCTGTTCTTGTGGAATTGGCAAAGGGATATTTGGAAGCCCATAGAGGGCTATGGTGAAAAAGGAAATATCTTCCGTTCAAAACTGGAAAGAAGCTTTCTGAGAAACTGCTCTGTGTTCTGTTAATTCATCTCACAGAGTTACATCTTTCCCTTCAAGAAGCCTTTCGCTAAGGCTGTTCTTGTGGAATTGGCAAAGGGATATTTGGAAGCCCGTAGAGGGCTATGGTGAAAAAGGAAATATCTTCCGTTCAAAACTGGAAAGAAGCTTTCTGAGAAACTGCTCTGTGTTCTGTTAATTCATCTCACAGAGTTACATCTTTCCCTTCAAGAAGCCTTTCGCTAAGGCTGTTCTTGTGGAATTGGCAAAGGGATATTTGGAAGCCCATAGAGGGCTATGGTGAAAAAGGAAATATCTTCCGTTCAAAACTGAAAAGAAGCTTTCTGAGAAACTGCTCTGTGTTCTGTTAATTCATCTCACAGAGTTACATCTTTCCCTTCAAGAAGCCTTTCGCTAAGGCTGTTCTTGTGGAATTGGCAAAGGGATATTTGGAAGCCCATAGAGGGCTATGGTGAAAAAGGAAATATCTTCCGTTCAAAACTGGAAAGAAGCTTTCTGAGAAACTGCTCTGTGTTCTGTTAATTCATCTCACAGAGTTACATCTTTCCCTTCAAGAAGCCTTTCGCTAAGGCTGTTCTTGTGGAATTGGCAAAGGGATATTTGGAAGCCCATAGAGGGCTACGGTGAAAAAGGAAATATCTTCCGTTCAAAACTGGAAAGAAGCTTTCTGAGAAACTGCTCTGTGTTCTGTTAATTCATCTCACAGAGTTACATCTTTCCCTTCAAGAAGCCTTTCGCTAAGGCTGTTCTTGTGGAATTGGCAAAGGGATATTTGGAAGCCCATAGAGGGCTACGGTGAAAAAGGAAATATCTTCCGTTCAAAACTGGAAAGAAGCTTTCTGAGAAACTGCTCTGTGTTCTGTTAATTCATCTCACAGAGTTACATCTTTCCCTTCAAGAAGCCTTTCGCTAAGGCTGTTCTTGTGGAATTGGCAAAGGGATATTTGGAAGCCCATAGAGGGCTATGGTGAAAAAGGAAATATCTTCCGTTCAAAACTGGAAAGAAGCTTTCTGAGAAACTGCTCTGTGTTCTGTTAATTCATCTCACAGAGTTACATCTTTCCCTTCAAGAAGCCTTTCGCTAAGGCTGTTCTTGTGGAATTGGCAAAGGGATATTTGGAAGCCCGTAGAGGGCTATGGTGAAAAAGGAAATATCTTCCGTTCAAAACTGGAAAGAAGCTTTCTGAGAAACTGCTCTGTGTTCTGTTAATTCATCTCACAGAGTTACATCTTTCCCTTCAAGAAGCCTTTCGCTAAGGCTGTTCTTGTGGAATTGGCAAAGGGATATTTGGAAGCCCATAGAGGGCTATGGTGAAAAAGGAAATATCTTCCGTTCAAAACTGGAAAGAAGCTTTCTGAGAAACTGCTCTGTGTTCTGTTAATTCATCTCACAGAGTTACATCTTTCCCTTCAAGAAGCCTTTCGCTAAGGCTGTTCTTGTGGAATTGGCAAAGGGATATTTGGAAGCCCATAGAGGGCTACGGTGAAAAAGGAAATATCTTCCGTTCAAAACTGGAAAGAAGCTTTCTGAGAAACTGCTCTGTGTTCTGTTAATTCATCTCACAGAGTTACATCTTTCCCTTCAAGAAGCCTTTCGCTAAGGCTGTTCTTGTGGAATTGGCAAAGGGATATTTGGAAGCCCTTAGAGGGCTACGGTGAAAAAGGAAATATCTTCCGTTCAAAACTGGAAAGAAGCTTTCTGAGAAACTGCTCTGTGTTCTGTTAATTCATCTCACAGAGTTACATCTTTCCCTTCAAGAAGCCTTTCGCTAAGGCTGTTCTTGTGGAATTGGCAAAGGGATATTTGGAAGCCCATAGAGGGCTATGGTGAAAAAGGAAATATCTTCCGTTCAAAACTGGAAAGAAGCGTTCTGAGAAACTGCTCTGTGTTCTGTTAATTCATCTCACAGAGTTACATCTTTCCCTTCAAGAAGCCTTTCGCTAAGGCTGTTCTTGTGGAATTGGCAAAGGGATATTTGGAAGCCCATAGAGGGCTATGGTGAAAAAGGAAATATCTTCCGTTCAAAACTGGAAAGAAGCTTTCTGAGAAACTGCTCTGTGTTCTGTTAATTCATCTCACAGAGTTACATCTTTCCCTTCAAGAAGCCTTTCGCTAAGGCTGTTCTTGTGGAATTGGCAAAGGGATATTTGGAAGCCCATAGAGGGCTATGGTGAAAAAGGAAATATCTTCCGTTCAAAACTGGAAAGAAGCTTTCTGAGAAACTGCTCTGTGTTCTGTTAATTCATCTCACAGAGTTACATCTTTCCCTTCAAGAAGCCTTTCGCTAAGGCTGTTCTTGTGGAATTGGCAAAGGGATATTTGGAAGCCCATAGAGGGCTATGGTGAAAAAGGAAATATCTTCCGTTCAAAACTGGAAAGAAGCTTTCTGAGAAACTGCTCTGTGTTCTGTTAATTCATCTCACAGAGTTACATCTTTCCCTTCAAGAAGCCTTTCGCTAAGGCTGTTCTTGTGGAATTGGCAAAGGGATATTTGGAAGCCCATAGAGGGCTATGGTGAAAAAGGAAATATCTTCCGTTCAAAACTGGAAAGAAGCTTTCTGAGAAACTGCTCTGTGTTCTGTTAATTCATCTCACAGAGTTACATCTTTCCCTTCAAGAAGCCTTTCGCTAAGGCTGTTCTTGTGGAATTGGCAAAGGGATATTTGGAAGCCCATAGAGGGCTACGGTGAAAAAGGAAATATCTTCCGTTCAAAACTGGAAAGAAGCTTTCTGAGAAACTGCTCTGTGTTCTGTTAATTCATCTCACAGAGTTACATCTTTCCCTTCAAGAAGCCTTTCGCTAAGGCTGTTCTTGTGGAATTGGCAAAGGGATATTTGGAAGCCCATAGAGGGCTACGGTGAAAAAGGAAATATCTTCCGTTCAAAACTGGAAAGAAGCTTTCTGAGAAACTGCTCTGTGTTCTGTTAATTCATCTCACAGAGTTACATCTTTCCCTTCAAGAAGCCTTTCGCTAAGGCTGTTCTTGTGGAATTGGCAAAGGGATATTTGGAAGCACATAGAGGGCTATGGTGAAAAAGGAAATATCTTCCGTTCAAAACTGGAAAGAAGCTTTCTGAGAAACTGCTCTGTGTTCTGTTAATTCATCTCACAGAGTTACATCTTTCCCTTCAAGAAGCCTTTCGCTAAGGCTGTTCTTGTGGAATTGGCAAAGGGATATTTGGAAGCCCATAGAGGGCTATGGTGAAAAAGGAAATATCTTCCGTTCAAAACTGGAAAGAAGCTTTCTGAGAAACTGCTCTGTGTTCTGTTAATTCATCTCACAGAGTTACATCTTTCCCTTCAAGAAGCCTTTCGCTAAGGCTGTTCTTGTGGAATTGGTAAAGGGATATTTGGAAGCCCATAGAGGGCTATGGTGAAAAAGGAAATATCTTCCGTTCAAAACTGGAAAGAAGCTTTCTGAGAAACTGCTCTGTTCTGTTAATTCATCTCACAGAGTTACATCTTTCCCTTCAAGAAGCCTTTCGCTAAGGCTGTTCTTGTGGAGTTAGCAAAGGGATATTTGGAAGCCCATAGAGGGCTATGGTGAAAAAGGAAATATCTTCCGTTCAAAACTGGAAAGAAGCTTTCTGAGAAACTGCTCTGTGTTCTGTTAATTCATCTCACAGAGTTACATCTTTCCCTTCAAGAAGCCTTTCGCTAAGGCTGTTCTTGTGGAATTGGCAAAGGGATATTTGGAAGCCCATAGAGGGCTATGGTGAAAAAGGAAATATCTTCCGTTCAAAACTGGAAAGAAGCTTTCTGAGAAACTGCTCTGTGTTCTGTTAATTCATCTCACAGAGTTACATCTTTCCCTTCAAGAAGCCTTTCGCTAAGGCTGTTCTTGTGGAATTGGCAAAGGGATATTTGGAAGCCCATAGAGGGCTATGGTGAAAAAGGAAATATCTTCCGTTCAAAACTGGAAAGAAGCTTTCTGAGAAACTGCTCTGTGTTCTCTTAATTCATCTCACAGAGTTACATCTTTCCCTTCAAGAAGCCTTTCGCTAAGGCTGTTCTTGTGGAATTGGCAAAGGGATATTTGGAAGCCCATAGAGGGCTACGGTGAAAAAGGAAATATCTTCCGTTCAAAACTGGAAAGAAGCTTTCTGAGAAACTGCTCTGTGTTCTGTTAATTCATCTCACAGAGTTACATCTTTCCCTTCAAGAAGCCTTTCGCTAAGGCTGTTCTTGTGGAATTGGCAAAGGGATATTTGGAAGCCCATAGAGGGCTACGGTGAAAAAGGAAATATCTTCCGTTCAAAACTGGAAAGAAGCTTTCTGAGAAACTGCTCTGTGTTCTGTTAATTCATCTCACAGAGTTACATCTTTCCCTTCAAGAAGCCTTTCGCTAAGGCTGTTCTTGTGGAATTGGCAAAGGGATATTTGGAAGCCCATAGAGGGCTATGGTGAAAAAGGAAATATCTTCCGTTCTAAACTGGAAAGAAGCGTTCTGAGAAACTGCTCTGTGTTCTGTTAATTCATCTCACAGAGTTACATCTTTCCCTTCAAGAAGCCTTTCGCTAAGGCTGTTCTTGTGGAATTGGCAAAGGGATATTTGGAAGCCCATAGAGGGCTATGGTGAAAAAGGAAATATCTTCCGTTCAAAACTGGAAAGAAGCTTTCTGAGAAACTGCTCTGTGTTCTGTTAATTCATCTCACAGAGTTACATCTTTCCCTTCAAGAAGCCTTTCGCTAAGGCTGTTCTTGTGGAATTGGCAAAGGGATATTTGGAAGCCCATAGAGGGCTATGGTGAAAAAGGAAATATCTTCCGTTCAAAACTGGAAAGAAGCTTTCTGAGAAACTGCTCTGTGTTCTGTTAATTCATCTCACAGAGTTACATCTTTCCCTTCAAGAAGCCTTTCGCTAAGGCTGTTCTTGTGGAATTGGCAAAGGGATATTTGGAAGCCCATAGAGGGCTATGGTGAAAAAGGAAATATCTTCCGTTCAAAACTGGAAAGAAGCTTTCTGAGAAACTGCTCTGTGTTCTGTTAATTCATCTCACAGAGTTACATCTTTCCCTTCAAGAAGCCTTTCGCTAAGGCTGTTCTTGTGGAATTGGCAAAGGGATATTTGGAAGCCCATAGAGGGCTATGGTGAAAAAGGAAATATCTTCCGTTCAAAACTGGAAAGAAGCTTTCTGAGAAACTGCTCTGTGTTCTGTTAATTCATCTCACAGAGTTACATCTTTCCCTTCAAGAAGCCTTTCGCTAAGGCTGTTCTTGTGGAATTGGCAAAGGGATATTTGGAAGCCCATAGAGGGCTACGGTGAAAAAGGAAATATCTTCCGTTCAAAACTGGAAAGAAGCTTTCTGAGAAACTGCTCTGTGTTCTGTTAATTCATCTCACAGAGTTACATCTTTCCCTTCAAGAAGCCTTTCGCTAAGGCTGTTCTTGTGGAATTGGCAAAGGGATATTTGGAAGCCCATAGAGGGCTATGGTGAAAAAGGAAATATCTTCCGTTCAAAACTGGAAAGAAGCTTTCTGAGAAACTGCTCTGTGTTCTGTTAATTCATCTCACAGAGTTACATCTTTCCCTTCAAGAAGCCTTTCGCTAAGGCTGTTCTTGTGGAATTGGCAAAGGGATATTTGGAAGCCCATAGAGGGCTATGGTGAAAAAGGAAATATCTTCCGTTCAAAACTGGAAAGAAGCTTTCTGAGAAACTGCTCTGTGTTCTGTTAATTCATCTCACAGAGTTACATCTTTCCCTTCAAGAAGCCTTTCGCTAAGGCTGTTCTTGTGGAATTGGCAAAGGGATATTTGGAAGCCCATAGAGGGCTACGGTGAAAAAGGAAATATCTTCCGTTCAAAACTGGAAAGAAGCTTTCTGAGAAACTGCTCTGTGTTCTGTTAATTCATCTCACAGAGTTACATCTTTCCCTTCAAGAAGCCTTTCGCTAAGGCTGTTCTTGTGGAATTGGCAAAGGGATATTTGGAAGCCCATAGAGGGCTACGGTGAAAAAGGAAATATCTTCCGTTCAAAACTGGAAAGAAGCTTTCTGAGAAACTGCTCTGTGTTCTGTTAATTCATCTCACAGAGTTACATCTTTCCCTTCAAGAAGCCTTTCGCTAAGGCTGTTCTTGTGGAATTGGCAAAGGGATATTTGGAAGCCCATAGAGGGCTACGGTGAAAAAGGAAATATCTTCCGTTCAAAACTGGAAAGAAGCTTTCTGAGAAACTGCTCTGTGTTCTGTTAATTCATCTCACAGAGTTACATCTTTCCCTTCAAGAACCTTTCGCTAAGGCTGTTCTTGTGGAATTGGCAAAGGGATATTTGGAAGCCCATAGAGGGCTATGGTGAAAAAGGAAATATCTTCCGTTCAAAACTGGAAAGAAACTTTCTGAGAAACTGCTCTGTGTTCTGTTAATTCATCTCACAGAGTTACATCTTTCCCTTCAAGAAGCCTTTCGCTAAGGCTGTTCTTGTGGAATTGGCAAAGGGATATTTGGAAGCCCATAGAGGGCTCTGGTGAAAAAGGAAATATCTTCCGTTCAAAACTGGAAAGAAGCTTTCTGAGAAACTGCTCTGTGTTCTGTTAATTCATCTCACAGAGTTACATCTTTCTCTTCAAGAAGCCTTTCGCAAAGGCTGTTCTTGTGGAATTGGCAAAGGGATATTTGGAAGCCCATAGAGGGCTATGGTGAAAAAGGAAATATCTTCCGTTCAAAACTGGAAAGAAGCTTTCTGAGAAACTGCTCTGTGTTCTGTTAATTCATCTCACAGAGTTACATCTTTCCCTTCAAGAAGCCTTTCGCTAAGGCTGTTCTTGTGGAATTGGCAAAGGGATATTTGGAAGCCCATAGAGGGCTATGGTGAAAAAGGAAATATCTTCCGTTCAAAACTGGAAAGAAGCTTTCTGAGAAACTGCTCTGTGTTCTGTTAATTCATCTCACAGAGTTACATCTTTCCCTTCAAGAAGCCTTTCGCTAAGGCTGTTCTTGTGGAATTGGCAAAGGGATATTTGGAAGCCCATAGAGGGCTACGGTGAAAAAGTAAATATCTTCCGTTCAAAACTGGAAAGAAGCTTTCTGAGAAACTGCTCTGTGTTCTGTTAATTCATCTCACAGAGTTACATCTTTCCCTTCAAGAAGCCTTTCGCTAAGGCTGTTCTTGTGGAATTCGCAAAGGGATATTTGGAAGCCCATAGAGGGCTACGGTGAAAAAGGAAATATCTTCCGTTCAAAACTGGAAAGAAGCTTTCTGAGAAACTGCTCTGTGTTCTGTTAATTCATCTCACAGAGTTACATCTTTCCCTTCAAGAAGCCTTTCGCTAAGGCTGTTCTTGTGGAATTGGCAAAGGGATATTTGGAAGCCCATAGAGGGCTATGGTGAAAACGGAAATATCTTCCGTTCAAAACTGGAAAGAAGCTTTCTGAGAAACTGCTCTGTGTTCTGTTAATTCATCTCACAGAGTTACATCTTTCCCTTCAAGAAGCCTTTCGCTAAGGCTGTTCTTGTGGAATTGGCAAAGGGATATTTGGAAGCCCGTAGAGGGCTATGGTGAAAAAGGAAATATCTTCCGTTCAAAACTGGAAAGAATCTTTCTGAGAAACTGCTCTGTGTTCTGTTAATTCATCTCACAGAGTTACATCTTTCCCTTCAAGAAGCCTTTCGCTAAGGCTGTTCTTGTGGAATTGGCAAAGGGATATTTGGAAGCCCATAGAGGGCTATGGTGAAAAAGGAAATATCTTCCGTTCAAAACTGGAAAGAAGCTTTCTGAGAAACTGCTCTGTGTTCTGTTAATTCATCTCACAGAGTTACATCTTCCCCTTCAAGAAGCCTTTCGCTAAGGCTGTTCTTGTGGAATTGGCAAAGGGATATTTGGAAGCCCGTAGAGGGCTATTGTGAAAAAGGAAATATCTTCCGTTCAAAACTGGAAAGAAGCTTTCTGAGAAACTGCTCTGTGTTCTGTTAATTCATCTCACAGAGTTACATCTTTCCCTTCAAGAAGCCTTTCGCTAAGGCTGTTCTTGTGGAATTGGCAAAGGGATATTTAGAAGCCCATAGAGGGCTCTGGTGAAAAAGGAAATATCTTCCGTTCAAAACTGGAAAGAAGCTTTCTGAGAAACTGCTCTGTGTTCTGTTAATTCATCTCACAGAGTTACATCTTTCCCTTCAAGAAGCCTTTCGCTAAGGCTGTTCTTGTGGAATTGGCAAAGGGATATTTGGAAGCCCATAGAGGGCTATGGTGAAAAAGGAAATATCTTCCGTTCAAAACTGGAAAGAAGCTTTCTGAGAAACTGCTCTGTGTTCTGTTAATTCATCTCACAGAGTTACATCTTTCCCTTCAAGAAGCCTTTCGCTAAGGCTGTTCTTGTGGAATTGGCAAAGGGATATTTGGAAGCCCATAGAGGGCTACGGTGAAAAAGGAAATATCTTCCGTTCAAAACTGGAAAGAAGCTTTCTGAGAAACTGCTCTGTGTTCTGTTAATTCATCTCACAGAGTTACATCTTTCCCTTCAAGAAGCCTTTCGCTAAGGCTGTTCTTGTGGAATTGGCAAAGGGATATTTGGAAGCCCATAGAGGGCTATGGTGAAAAAGGAAATATCTTCCGTTCAAAACTGGAAAGAAGCTTTCTGAGAAACTGCTCTGTGTTCTGTTAATTCATCTCACAGAGTTACATCTTTCCCTTCAAGAAGCCTTTCGCTAAGGCTGTTCTTGTGGAATTGGCAAAGGGATATTTGGAAGCCCGTAGAGGGCTATGGTGAAAAAGGAAATATCTTCCGTTCAAAACTACTGCTCTGTGTTCTGTTAATTCATCTCACAGAGTTACATCTTTCCCTTCAAGAAGCCTTTCGCTAAGGCTGTTCTTGTGGAATTGGCAAAGGGATATTTGGAAGCCCATAGAGGGCTATGGTGAAAAAGGAAATATCTTCCGTTCAAAACTGGAAAGAAGCTTTCTGAGAAACTGCTCTGTGTTCTGTTAATTCATCTCACAGAGTTACATCTTTCCCTTCAAGAAGCCTTTCGCTAAGGCTGTTCTTGTGGAATTGGCAAAGGGATATTTGGAAGCCCATAGAGGGCTATGGTGAAAAAGGAAATATCTTCCGTTCAAAACTGGAAAGAAGCTTTCTGAGAAACTGCTCTGTGTTCTGTTAATTCATCTCACAGAGTTACATCTTTCCCTTCAAGAAGCCTTTCGCTAAGGCTGTTCTTGTGGAATTGGCAAAGGGATATTTGGAAGCCCATAGAGGGCTATGGTGAAAAAGGAAATATCTTCCGTTCAAAACTGGAAAGAAGCTTTCTGAGAAACTGCTCTGTGTTCTGTTAATTCATCTCACAGAGTTACATCTTTCCCTTCAAGAAGCCGTTCGCTAAGGCTGTTCTTGTGGAATTGGCAAAGGGATATTTGGAAGCCCGTAGAGGGTAATGGTGAAAAAGGAAATATCTTCCGTTCAAAACTGGAAAGAAGCTTTCTGAGAAACTGCTCTGTGTTCTGTTAATTCATCTCACAGAGTTACATCTTTCCCTTCAAGAAGCCTTTCGCTAAGGCTGTTCTTGTGGAATTAGCAAAGGGATATTTGGAAGCCCATAGAGGGCTATGGTGAAAAAGGAAATATCTTCCGTTCAAAACTGGAAAGAAGCTTTCTGAGAAACTGCTCTGTGTTCTGTTAATTCATCTCACAGAGTTACATCTTTCCCTTCAAGAAGCCTTTCGCTAAGGCTGTTCTTGTGGAATTGGCAAAGGGATATTTGGAAGCCCATAGAGGGCTATGGTGAAAAAGGAAATATCTTCCGTTCAAAACTGGAAAGAAGCTTTCTGAGAAACTGCTCTGTGTTCTGTTAATTCATCTCACAGAGTTACATCTTTCCCTTCAAGAAGCCTTTCGCTAAGGCTGTTCTTGTGGAATTGGCAAAGGGATATTTGGAAGCCCATAGAGGGCTATGGTGAAAAAGGAAATATCTTCCGTTCAAAACTGGAAAGAAGCTTTCTGAGAAACTGCTCTGTGTTCTGTTAATTCATCTCACAGAGTTACATCTTTCCCTTCAAGAAGCCTTTCGCTAAGGCTGTTCTTGTGGAATTGGCAAAGGGATATTTGGAAGCCCATAGAGGGCTATGGTGAAAAAGGAAATATCTTCCGTTCAAAACTGGAAAGAAGCTTTCTGAGAAACTGCTCTGTGTTCTGTTAATTCATCTCACAGAGTTACATCTTTCCCTTCAAGAAGCCTTTCGCTAAGGCTGTTCTTGTGGAATTGGCAAAGGGATATTTGGAAGCCCGTAGAGGGCTATGGTGAAAAAGGAAATATCTTCCGTTCAAAACTGGAAAGAAGCTTTCTGAGAAACTGCTCTGTGTTCTGTTAATTCATCTCACAGAGTTACATCTTTCCCTTCAAGAAGCCTTTCGCTAAGGCTGTTCTTGTGGAATTGGCAAAGGGATATTTGGAAGCCCATAGAGGGCTATGGTGAAAAAGGAAATATCTTCCGTTCAAAACTGGAAAGAAGCTTTCTGAGAAACTGCTCTGTGTTCTGTTAATTCATCTCACAGAGTTACATCTTTCCCTTCAAGAAGCCTTTCGCTAAGGCTGTTCTTGTGGAATTGGCAAAGGGATATTTGGAAGCCCATAGAGGGCTAGGGTGAAAAAGGAAATATCTTCCGTTCAAAACTGGAAAGAAGCTTTCTGAGAAACTGCTCTGTGTTCTGTTAATTCATCTCACAGAGTTACATCTTTCCCTTCAAGAAGCCTTTCGCTAAGGCTGTTCTTGTGGAATTGGCAAAGGGATATTTGGAAGCCCATAGAGGGCTATGGTGAAAAAGGAAATATCTTCCGTTCAAAACTGGAAAGAAGCTTTCTGAGAAACTGCTCTGTGTTCTGTTAATTCATCTCACAGAGTTACATCTTTCCCTTCAAGAAGCCTTTCGCTAAGGCTGTTCTTGTGGAATTGGCAAAGGGATATTTGGAAGCCCGTAGAGGGCTATTGTGAAAAAGGAAATATCTTCCGTTCTAAACTGGAAAGAAGCTTTCTGAGAAACTGCTCTGTGTTCTGTTAATTCATCTCACAGAGTTACATCTTTCCCTTCAAGAAGCCTTTCGCTAAGGCTGTTCTTGTGGAATTGGCAAAGGGATATTTGGAAGCCCATAGAGGGCTATGGTGAAAAAGGAAGTATCTTCCGTTCAAAACTGGAAAGAAGCTTTCTGAGAAACTGCTCTGTGTTCTGTTAATTCATCTCACAGAGTTACATCTTTCCCTTCAAGAAGCCTTTCGCTAAGGCTGTTCTTGTGGAATTGGCAAAGGGATATTTGGAAGCCCATAGAGGGCTACGGTGAAAAAGGAAATATCTTCCGTTCCAAACTGGAAAGAAGCTTTCTGAGAAACTGCTCTGTGTTCTGTTAATTCATCTCACAGAGTTACATCTTTCCCTTCAAGAAGCCTTTCGCTAAGGCTGTTCTTGTGGAATTGGCAAAGGGATATTTGGAAGCCCTTAGAGGGCTACGGTGAAAAAGGAAATATCTTCCGTTCAAAACTGGAAAGAAGCTTTCTGAGAAACTGCTCTGTGTTCTGTTAATTCATCTCACAGAGTTACATCTTTCCCTTCAAGAAGCCTTTCGCTAAGGCTGTTCTTGTGGAATTGGCAAAGGGATATTTGGAAGCCCATAGGGGGCTATGGTGAAAAAGGAAATATCTTCCGTTCAAAACTGGAAGGAAGCTTTCTGAGAAACTGCTCTGTGTTCTGTTAATTCATCTCACAGAGTTACATCTTTCCCTTCAAGAAGCCTTTCGCTAAGGCTGTTCTTGTGGAATTGGCAAAGGGATATTTGGAAGCCCATAGAGGGCTATGGTGAAAAAGGAAATATCTTCCGTTCAAAACTGGAAAGAAGCTTTCTGAGAAACTGCTCTGTGTTCTGTTAATTCATCTCACAGAGTTACATCTTTCCCTTCAAGAAGCCTTTCGCTAAGCCTGTTCTTGTGGAATTGGCAAAGGGATATTTGGAAGCCCATAGAGGGCTATGGTGAAAAAGGAAATATCTTCCGTTCAAAACTGGAAAGAAGCTTTCTGAGAAACTGCTCTGTGTTCTGTTAATTCATCTCACAGAGTTACATCTTTCCCTTCAAGAAGCCTTTCGCTAAGGCTGTTCTTGTGGAGTTGGCAAAGGGATATTTGGAAGCCCATAGAGGGCTATGGTGAAAAAGGAAATATCTTCCGTTCAAAACTGGAAAGAAGCTTTCTGATAAACTGCTCTGTGTTCTGTTAATTCATCTCACAGAGTTACATCTCTCCCTTCAAGAAGCCTTTCGCTAAGGCTGTTCTTGTGGAATTGGCAAAGGGATATTTGGAAGCCCATAGAGGGCTATGGTGAAAAAGGAAATATCTTCCGTTCAAAACTGGAAAGAAGCTTTCTGAGAAACTGCTCTGTGTTCTGTTAATTCATCTCACAGAGTTACATCTTTCCCTTCAAGAAGCCTTTCGCTAAGGCTGTTCTTGTGGAGTTGGCAAAGGGATATTTGGAAGCCCATAGAGGGCTATGGTGAAAAAGGAAATATCTTCCGTTCAAAACTGGAAAGAAGCTTTCTGAGAAACTGCTCTGTGTTCTGTTAATTCATCTCACAGAGTTACATCTTTCCCTTCAAGAAGCCTTTCGCTAAGGCTGTTCTTGTGGAATTGGCAAAGGGATATTTGGAAGCCCATAGAGGGCTACGGTGAAAAAGGAAATATCTTCCGTTCAAAACTGGAAAGAAGCTTTCTGAGAAACTGCTCTGTGTTCTGTTAATTCATCTCACAGAGTTACATCTTTCCCTTCAAGAAGCCTTTCGCTAAGGCTGTTCTTGTGGAATTGGCAAAGGGATATTTGGAAGCCCATAGAGGGCTATGGTGAAAAAGGAAATATCTTCCGTTCAAAACTGGAAAGAAGCTTTCTGAGAAACTGCTCTGTGTTCTGTTAATTCATCTCACAGAGTTACATCTTTCCCTTCAAGAAGCCTTTCGCTAAGGCTGTTCTTGTGGAATTGGCAAAGGGATATTTGGAAGCCCGTAGAGGGCTATGGTGAAAAAGGAAATATCTTCCGTTCAAAACTGGAAAGAAGCTTTCTGAGAAACTGCTCTGTGTTCTGTTAATTCATCTCACAGAGTTACATCTTTCCCTTCAAGAAGCCTTTCGCTAAGGCTGTTCTTGTGGAATTGGCAAAGGGATATTTGGAAGCCCGTAGAGGGCTATGGTGAAAAAGGAAATATCTTCCGTTCAAAACTGGAAAGAAGCTTTCTGAGAAACTGCTCTGTGTTCTGTTAATTCATCTCACAGAGTTACATCTTTCCCTTCAAGAAGCCTTTCGCTAAGGCTGTTCTTGTGGAATTGGCAAAGGGATATTTGGAAGCCCATAGAGGGCTATGGTGAAAAAGGAAATATCTTCCGTTCAAAACTGGAAAGAAGCTTTCTGAGAAACTGCTCTGTGTTCTGTTAATTCATCTCACAGAGTTACATCTTTCCCTTCAAGAAGCCGTTCGCTAAGGCTGTTCTTGTGGAATTGGCAAAGGGATATTTGGAAGCCCGTAGAGGGTAATGGTGAAAAAGGAAATATCTTCCGTTCAAAACTGGAAAGAAGCTTTCTGAGAAACTGCTCTGTGTTCTGTTAATTCATCTCACAGAGTTACATCTTTCCCTTCAAGAAGCCTTTCGCTAAGGCTGTTCTTGTGGAATTGGCAAAGGGATATTTGGAAGCCCATAGAGGGCTATGTTGAAAAAGGAAATATCTTCCGTTCAAAACTGGAAAGAAGCTTTCTGAGAAACAGCTCTGTGTTCTGTTAATTCATCTCACAGAGTTACATCTTTCCCTTCAAGAAGCCTTTCGCTAAGGCTGTTCTTGTGGAATTGGCAAAGGGATATTTGGAAGCCCGTAGAGGGCTATGGTGAAAAAGGAAATATCTTCCGTTCAAAACTGGAAAGAAGCTTTCTGAGAAACTGCTCTGTGTTCTGTTAATTCATCTCACAGAGTTACATCTTTCCCTTCAAGAAGCCTTTCGCTAAGGCTGTTCTTGTGGAATTGGCAAAGGGATATTTGGAAGCCCATAGAGGGCTAGGGTGAAAAAGGAAATATCTTCCGTTCAAAACTGGAAAGAAGCTTTCTGAGAAACTGCTCTGTGTTCTGTTAATTCATCTCACAGAGTTACATCTTTCCCTTCAAGAAGCCTTTCGCTAAGGCTGTTCTTGTGGAATTGGCAAAGGGATATTTGGAAGCCCATAGAGGGCTAGGGTGAAAAAGGAAATATCTTCCGTTCAAAACTGGAAAGAAGCTTTCTGAGAAACTGCTCTGTGTTCTGTTAATTCATCTCACAGAGTTACATCTTTCCCTTCAAGAAGCCTTTCGCTAAGGCTGTTCTTGTGGAATTGGCAAAGGGATATTTGGAAGCCCATAGAGGGCTATGGTGAAAAAGGAAATATCTTCCGTTCAAAACTGGAAAGAAGCTTTCTGAGAAACTGCTCTGTGTTCTGTTAATACATCTCACAGAGTTACATCTTTCCCTTCAAGAAGCCTTTCGCTAAGGCTGTTCTTGTGGAATTGGCAAAGGGATATTTGGAAGCCCGTAGAGGGCTATTGTGAAAAAGGAAATATCTTCCGTTCTAAACTGGAAAGAAGCTTTCTGAGAAACTGCTCTGTGTTCTGTTAATTCATCTCACAGAGTTACATCTTTCCCTTCAAGAAGCCTTTCGCTAAGGCTGTTCTTGTGGAATTGGCAAAGGGATATTTGGAAGCCCATAGAGGGCTATGGTGAAAAAGGAAGTATCTTCCGTTCAAAACTGGAAAGAAGCTTTCTGAGAAACTGCTCTGTGTTCTGTTAATTCATCTCACAGAGTTACATCTTTCCCTTCAAGAAGCCTTTCGCTAAGGCTGTTCTTGTGGAATTGGCAAAGGGATATTTGGAAGCCCATAGAGGGCTACGGTGAAAAAGGAAATATCTTCCGTTCCAAACTGGAAAGAAGCTTTCTGAGAAACTGCTCTGTGTTCTGTTAATTCATCTCACAGAGTTACATCTTTCCCTTCAAGAAGCCTTTCGCTAAGGCTGTTCTTGTGGAATTGGCAAAGGGATATTTGGAAGCCCTTAGAGGGCTACGGTGAAAAAGGAAATATCTTCCGTTCAAAACTGGAAAGAAGCTTTCTGAGAAACTGCTCTGTGTTCTGTTAATTCATCTCACAGAGTTACATCTTTCCCTTCAAGAAGCCTTTCGCTAAGGCTTTTCTTGTGGAATTGGCAAAGGGATATTTGGAAGCCCATAGGGGGCTATGGTGAAAAAGGAAATATCTTCCGTTCAAAACTGGAAAGAAGCTTTCTGAGAAACTGCTCTGTGTTCTGTTAATTCATCTCACAGAGTTACATCTTTCCCTTCAAGAAGCCTTTCGCTAAGGCTGTTCTTGTGGAATTGGCAAAGGGATATTTGGAAGCCCATAGAGGGCTATGGTGAAAAAGGAAATATCTTCCGTTCAAAACTGGAAAGAAGCTTTCTGAGAAACTGCTCTGTGTTCTGTTAATTCATCTCACAGAGTTACATCTTTCCCTTCAAGAAGCCTTTCGCTAAGGCTGTTCTTGTGGAATTGGCAAAGGGATATTTGGAAGCCCATAGAGGGCTATGGTGAAAAAGGAAATATCTTCCGTTCAAAACTGGAAAGAAGCTTTCTGAGAAACTGCTCTGTGTTCTGTTAATTCATCTCACAGAGTTACATCTTTCCCTTCAAGAAGCCTTTCGCTAAGGCTGTTCTTGTGGAATTGGCAAAGGGATATTTGGAAGCCCATAGAGGGCTACGGTGAAAAAGGAAATATCTTCCGTTCAAAACTGGAAAGAAGCTTTCTGAGAAACTGCTCTGTGTTCTGTTAATTCATCTCACAGAGTTACATCTTTCCCTTCAAGAAGCCTTTCGCTAAGGCTGTTCTTGTGGAATTGGCAAAGGGATATTTGGAAGCCCATAGAGGGCTACGGTGAAAAAGGAAATATCTTCCGTTCAAAACTGGAAAGAAGCTTTCTGAGAAACTGCTCTGTGTTCTGTTAATTCATCTCACAGAGTTACATCTTTCCCTTCAAGAAGCCTTTCGCTAAGGCTGTTCTTGTGGAATTGGCAAAGGGATATTTGGAAGCCCATAGAGGGCTATGGTGAAAAAGGAAATATCTTCCGTTCAAAACTGGAAAGAAGCTTTCTGAGAAACTGCTCTGTGTTCTGTTAATTCATCTCACAGAGTTACATCTTTCCCTTCAAGAAGCCTTTCGCTAAGGCTGTTCTTGTGGAATTGGCAAAGGGATATTTGGAAGCCCGTAGACGGCTATGGTGAAAAAGGAAATATCTTCCGTTCAAAACTGGAAAGAAGCTTTCTGAGAAACTGCTCTGTGTTCTGTTAATTCATCTCACAGAGTTACATCTTTCCCTTCAAGAAGCCTTTCGCTAAGGCTGTTCTTGTGGAATTGGCAAAGGGATATTTGGAAGCCCATAGAGGGCTATGGTGAAAAAGGAAATATCTTCCGTTCAAAACTGAAAAGAAGCTTTCTGAGAAACTGCTCTGTGTTCTGTTAATTCATCTCACAGAGTTACATCTTTCCCTTCAAGAAGCCTTTCGCTAAGGCTGTTCTTGTGGAATTGGCAAAGGGATATTTGGAAGCCCATAGAGGGCTATGGTGAAAAAGGAAATATCTTCCGTTCAAAACTGGAAAGAAGCTTTCTGAGAAACTGCTCTGTGTTCTGTTAATTCATCTCACAGAGTTACATCTTTCCCTTCAAGAAGCCTTTCGCTAAGGCTGTTCTTGTGGAATTGGCAAAGGGATATTTGGAAGCCCATAGAGGGCTACGGTGAAAAAGGAAATATCTTCCGTTCAAAACTGGAAAGAAGCTTTCTGAGAAACTGCTCTGTGTTCTGTTAATTCATCTCACAGAGTTACATCTTTCCCTTCAAGAAGCCTTTCGCTAAGGCTGTTCTTGTGGAATTGGCAAAGGGATATTTGGAAGCCCATAGAGGGCTACGGTGAAAAAGGAAATATCTTCCGTTCAAAACTGGAAAGAAGCTTTCTGAGAAACTGCTCTGTGTTCTGTTAATTCATCTCACAGAGTTACATCTTTCCCTTCAAGAAGCCTTTCGCTAAGGCTGTTCTTGTGGAATTGGCAAAGGGATATTTGGAAGCCCATAGAGGGCTATGGTGAAAAAGGAAATATCTTCCGTTCAAAACTGGAAAGAAGCTTTCTGAGAAACTGCTCTGTGTTCTGTTAATTCATCTCACAGAGTTACATCTTTCCCTTCAAGAAGCCTTTCGCTAAGGCTGTTCTTGTGGAATTGGCAAAGGGATATTTGGAAGCCCGTAGAGGGCTATGGTGAAAAAGGAAATATCTTCCGTTCAAAACTGGAAAGAAGCTTTCTGAGAAACTGCTCTGTGTTCTGTTAATTCATCTCACAGAGTTACATCTTTCCCTTCAAGAAGCCTTTCGCTAAGGCTGTTCTTGTGGAATTGGCAAAGGGATATTTGGAAGCCCATAGAGGGCTATGGTGAAAAAGGAAATATCTTCCGTTCAAAACTGGAAAGAAGCTTTCTGAGAAACTGCTCTGTGTTCTGTTAATTCATCTCACAGAGTTACATCTTTCCCTTCAAGAAGCCTTTCGCTAAGGCTGTTCTTGTGGAATTGGCAAAGGGATATTTGGAAGCCCATAGAGGGCTACGGTGAAAAAGGAAATATCTTCCGTTCAAAACTGGAAAGAAGCTTTCTGAGAAACTGCTCTGTGTTCTGTTAATTCATCTCACAGAGTTACATCTTTCCCTTCAAGAAGCCTTTCGCTAAGGCTGTTCTTGTGGAATTGGCAAAGGGATATTTGGAAGCCCTTAGAGGGCTACGGTGAAAAAGGAAATATCTTCCGTTCAAAACTGGAAAGAAGCTTTCTGAGAAACTGCTCTGTGTTCTGTTAATTCATCTCACAGAGTTACATCTTTCCCTTCAAGAAGCCTTTCGCTAAGGCTGTTCTTGTGGAATTGGCAAAGGGATATTTGGAAGCCCATAGAGGGCTATGGTGAAAAAGGAAATATCTTCCGTTCAAAACTGGAAAGAAGCGTTCTGAGAAACTGCTCTGTGTTCTGTTAATTCATCTCACAGAGTTACATCTTTCCCTTCAAGAAGCCTTTCGCTAAGGCTGTTCTTGTGGAATTGGCAAAGGGATATTTGGAAGCCCATAGAGGGCTATGGTGAAAAAGGAAATATCTTCCGTTCAAAACTGGAAAGAAGCTTTCTGAGAAACTGCTCTGTGTTCTGTTAATTCATCTCACAGAGTTACATCTTTCCCTTCAAGAAGCCTTTCGCTAAGGCTGTTCTTGTGGAATTGGCAAAGGGATATTTGGAAGCCCATAGAGGGCTATGGTGAAAAAGGAAATATCTTCCGTTCAAAACTGGAAAGAAGCTTTCTGAGAAACTGCTCTGTGTTCTGTTAATTCATCTCACAGAGTTACATCTTTCCCTTCAAGAAGCCTTTCGCTAAGGCTGTTCTTGTGGAATTGGCAAAGGGATATTTGGAAGCCCATAGAGGGCTATGGTGAAAAAGGAAATATCTTCCGTTCAAAACTGGAAAGAAGCTTTCTGAGAAACTGCTCTGTGTTCTGTTAATTCATCTCACAGAGTTACATCTTTCCCTTCAAGAAGCCTTTCGCTAAGGCTGTTCTTGTGGAATTGGCAAAGGGATATTTGGAAGCCCATAGAGGGCTATGGTGAAAAAGGAAATATCTTCCGTTCAAAACTGGAAAGAAGCTTTCTGAGAAACTGCTCTGTGTTCTGTTAATTCATCTCACAGAGTTACATCTTTCCCTTCAAGAAGCCTTTCGCTAAGGCTGTTCTTGTGGAATTGGCAAAGGGATATTTGGAAGCCCATAGAGGGCTACGGTGAAAAAGGAAATATCTTCCGTTCAAAACTGGAAAGAAGCTTTCTGAGAAACTGCTCTGTGTTCTGTTAATTCATCTCACAGAGTTACATCTTTCCCTTCAAGAAGCCTTTCGCTAAGGCTGTTCTTGTGGAATTGGCAAAGGGATATTTGGAAGCCCATAGAGGGCTACGGTGAAAAAGGAAATATCTTCCGTTCAAAACTGGAAAGAAGCTTTCTGAGAAACTGCTCTGTGTTCTGTTAATTCATCTCACAGAGTTACATCTTTCCCTTCAAGAAGCCTTTCGCTAAGGCTGTTCTTGTGGAATTGGCAAAGGGATATTTGGAAGCACATAGAGGGCTATGGTGAAAAAGGAAATATCTTCCGTTCAAAACTGGAAAGAAGCTTTCTGAGAAACTGCTCTGTGTTCTGTTAATTCATCTCACAGAGTTACATCTTTCCCTTCAAGAAGCCTTTCGCTAAGGCTGTTCTTGTGGAATTGGCAAAGGGATATTTGGAAGCCCATAGAGGGCTATGGTGAAAAAGGAAATATCTTCCGTTCAAAACTGGAAAGAAGCTTTCTGAGAAACTGCTCTGTGTTCTGTTAATTCATCTCACAGAGTTACATCTTTCCCTTCAAGAAGCCTTTCGCTAAGGCTGTTCTTGTGGAATTGGTAAAGGGATATTTGGAAGCCCATAGAGGGCTATGGTGAAAAAGGAAATATCTTCCGTTCAAAACTGGAAAGAAGCTTTCTGAGAAACTGCTCTGTTCTGTTAATTCATCTCACAGAGTTACATCTTTCCCTTCAAGAAGCCTTTCGCTAAGGCTGTTCTTGTGGAGTTAGCAAAGGGATATTTGGAAGCCCATAGAGGGCTATGGTGAAAAAGGAAATATCTTCCGTTCAAAACTGGAAAGAAGCTTTCTGAGAAACTGCTCTGTGTTCTGTTAATTCATCTCACAGAGTTACATCTTTCCCTTCAAGAAGCCTTTCGCTAAGGCTGTTCTTGTGGAATTGGCAAAGGGATATTTGGAAGCCCATAGAGGGCTATGGTGAAAAAGGAAATATCTTCCGTTCAAAACTGGAAAGAAGCTTTCTGAGAAACTGCTCTGTGTTCTGTTAATTCATCTCACAGAGTTACATCTTTCCCTTCAAGAAGCCTTTCGCTAAGGCTGTTCTTGTGGAATTGGCAAAGGGATATTTGGAAGCCCATAGAGGGCTATGGTGAAAAAGGAAATATCTTCCGTTCAAAACTGGAAAGAAGCTTTCTGAGAAACTGCTCTGTGTTCTCTTAATTCATCTCACAGAGTTACATCTTTCCCTTCAAGAAGCCTTTCGCTAAGGCTGTTCTTGTGGAATTGGCAAAGGGATATTTGGAAGCCCATAGAGGGCTACGGTGAAAAAGGAAATATCTTCCGTTCAAAACTGGAAAGAAGCTTTCTGAGAAACTGCTCTGTGTTCTGTTAATTCATCTCACAGAGTTACATCTTTCCCTTCAAGAAGCCTTTCGCTAAGGCTGTTCTTGTGGAATTGGCAAAGGGATATTTGGAAGCCCATAGAGGGCTACGGTGAAAAAGGAAATATCTTCCGTTCAAAACTGGAAAGAAGCTTTCTGAGAAACTGCTCTGTGTTCTGTTAATTCATCTCACAGAGTTACATCTTTCCCTTCAAGAAGCCTTTCGCTAAGGCTGTTCTTGTGGAATTGGCAAAGGGATATTTGGAAGCCCATAGAGGGCTATGGTGAAAAAGGAAATATCTTCCGTTCTAAACTGGAAAGAAGCTTTCTGAGAAACTGCTCTGTGTTCTGTTAATTCATCTCACAGAGTTACATCTTTCCCTTCAAGAAGCCTTTCGCTAAGGCTGTTCTTGTGGAATTGGCAAAGGGATATTTGGAAGCCCATAGAGGGCTATGGTGAAAAAGGAAATATCTTCCGTTCAAAACTGGAAAGAAGCTTTCTGAGAAACTGCTCTGTGTTCTGTTAATTCATCTCACAGAGTTACATCTTTCCCTTCAAGAAGCCTTTCGCTAAGGCTGTTCTTGTGGAATTGGCAAAGGGATATTTGGAAGCCCATAGAGGGCTATGGTGAAAAAGGAAATATCTTCCGTTCAAAACTGGAAAGAAGCTTTCTGAGAAACTGCTCTGTGTTCTGTTAATTCATCTCACAGAGTTACATCTTTCCCTTCAAGAAGCCTTTCGCTAAGGCTGTTCTTGTGGAATTGGCAAAGGGATATTTGGAAGCCCATAGAGGGCTATGGTGAAAAAGGAAATATCTTCCGTTCAAAACTGGAAAGAAGCTTTCTGAGAAACTGCTCTGTGTTCTGTTAATTCATCTCACAGAGTTACATCTTTCCCTTCAAGAAGCCTTTCGCTAAGGCTGTTCTTGTGGAATTGGCAAAGGGATATTTGGAAGCCCATAGAGGGCTATGGTGAAAAAGGAAATATCTTCCGTTCAAAACTGGAAAGAAGCTTTCTGAGAAACTGCTCTGTGTTCTGTTAATTCATCTCACAGAGTTACATCTTTCCCTTCAAGAAGCCTTTCGCTAAGGCTGTTCTTGTGGAATTGGCAAAGGGATATTTGGAAGCCCATAGAGGGCTACGGTGAAAAAGGAAATATCTTCCGTTCAAAACTGGAAAGAAGCTTTCTGAGAAACTGCTCTGTGTTCTGTTAATTCATCTCACAGAGTTACATCTTTCCCTTCAAGAAGCCTTTCGCTAAGGCTGTTCTTGTGGAATTGGCAAAGGGATATTTGGAAGCCCATAGAGGGCTATGGTGAAAAAGGAAATATCTTCCGTTCAAAACTGGAAAGAAGCTTTCTGAGAAACTGCTCTGTGTTCTGTTAATTCATCTCACAGAGTTACATCTTTCCCTTCAAGAAGCCTTTCGCTAAGGCTGTTCTTGTGGAATTGGCAAAGGGATATTTGGAAGCCCATAGAGGGCTATGGTGAAAAAGGAAATATCTTCCGTTCAAAACTGGAAAGAAGCTTTCTGAGAAACTGCTCTGTGTTCTGTTAATTCATCTCACAGAGTTACATCTTTCCCTTCAAGAAGCCTTTCGCTAAGGCTGTTCTTGTGGAATTGGCAAAGGGATATTTGGAAGCCCATAGAGGGCTACGGTGAAAAAGGAAATATCTTCCGTTCAAAACTGGAAAGAAGCTTTCTGAGAAACTGCTCTGTGTTCTGTTAATTCATCTCACAGAGTTACATCTTTCCCTTCAAGAAGCCTTTCGCTAAGGCTGTTCTTGTGGAATTGGCAAAGGGATATTTGGAAGCCCATAGAGGGCTACGGTGAAAAAGGAAATATCTTCCGTTCAAAACTGGAAAGAAGCTTTCTGAGAAACTGCTCTGTGTTCTGTTAATTCATCTCACAGAGTTACATCTTTCCCTTCAAGAAGCCTTTCGCTAAGGCTGTTCTTGTGGAATTGGCAAAGGGATATTTGGAAGCCCATAGAGGGCTACGGTGAAAAAGGAAATATCTTCCGTTCAAAACTGGAAAGAAGCTTTCTGAGAAACTGCTCTGTGTTCTGTTAATTCATCTCACAGAGTTACATCTTTCCCTTCAAGAACCTTTCGCTAAGGCTGTTCTTGTGGAATTGGCAAAGGGATATTTGGAAGCCCATAGAGGGCTATGGTGAAAAAGGAAATATCTTCCGTTCAAAACTGGAAAGAAACTTTCTGAGAAACTGCTCTGTGTTCTGTTAATTCATCTCACAGAGTTACATCTTTCCCTTCAAGAAGCCTTTCGCTAAGGCTGTTCTTGTGGAATTGGCAAAGGGATATTTGGAAGCCCATAGAGGGCTCTGGTGAAAAAGGAAATATCTTCCGTTCAAAACTGGAAAGAAGCTTTCTGAGAAACTGCTCTGTGTTCTGTTAATTCATCTCACAGAGTTACATCTTTCTCTTCAAGAAGCCTTTCGCAAAGGCTGTTCTTGTGGAATTGGCAAAGGGATATTTGGAAGCCCATAGAGGGCTATGGTGAAAAAGGAAATATCTTCCGTTCAAAACTGGAAAGAAGCTTTCTGAGAAACTG
This sequence comes from Chlorocebus sabaeus, assembly GCF_047675955.1. Taxonomy (NCBI): domain Eukaryota; kingdom Metazoa; phylum Chordata; class Mammalia; order Primates; family Cercopithecidae; genus Chlorocebus; species Chlorocebus sabaeus. The sequence continues at coordinate 43,036 of NW_027327985.1, forward strand.
CTCTGTGTTCTGTTAATTCATCTCACAGAGTTACATCTTTCCCTTCAAGAAGCCTTTCGCTAAGGCTGTTCTTGTGGAATTGGCAAAGGGATATTTGGAAGCCCATAGAGGGCTATGGTGAAAAAGGAAATATCTTCCGTTCAAAACTGGAAAGAAGCTTTCTGAGAAACTGCTCTGTGTTCTGTTAATTCATCTCACAGAGTTACATCTTTCCCTTCAAGAAGCCTTTCGCTAAGGCTGTTCTTGTGGAATTGGCAAAGGGATATTTGGAAGCCCATAGAGGGCTACGGTGAAAAAGTAAATATCTTCCGTTCAAAACTGGAAAGAAGCTTTCTGAGAAACTGCTCTGTGTTCTGTTAATTCATCTCACAGAGTTACATCTTTCCCTTCAAGAAGCCTTTCGCTAAGGCTGTTCTTGTGGAATTCGCAAAGGGATATTTGGAAGCCCATAGAGGGCTACGGTGAAAAAGGAAATATCTTCCGTTCAAAACTGGAAAGAAGCTTTCTGAGAAACTGCTCTGTGTTCTGTTAATTCATCTCACAGAGTTACATCTTTCCCTTCAAGAAGCCTTTCGCTAAGGCTGTTCTTGTGGAATTGGCAAAGGGATATTTGGAAGCCCATAGAGGGCTATGGTGAAAACGGAAATATCTTCCGTTCAAAACTGGAAAGAAGCTTTCTGAGAAACTGCTCTGTGTTCTGTTAATTCATCTCACAGAGTTACATCTTTCCCTTCAAGAAGCCTTTCGCTAAGGCTGTTCTTGTGGAATTGGCAAAGGGATATTTGGAAGCCCGTAGAGGGCTATGGTGAAAAAGGAAATATCTTCCGTTCAAAACTGGAAAGAATCTTTCTGAGAAACTGCTCTGTGTTCTGTTAATTCATCTCACAGAGTTACATCTTTCCCTTCAAGAAGCCTTTCGCTAAGGCTGTTCTTGTGGAATTGGCAAAGGGATATTTGGAAGCCCATAGAGGGCTATGGTGAAAAAGGAAATATCTTCCGTTCAAAACTGGAAAGAAGCTTTCTGAGAAACTGCTCTGTGTTCTGTTAATTCATCTCACAGAGTTACATCTTCCCCTTCAAGAAGCCTTTCGCTAAGGCTGTTCTTGTGGAATTGGCAAAGGGATATTTGGAAGCCCGTAGAGGGCTATTGTGAAAAAGGAAATATCTTCCGTTCAAAACTGGAAAGAAGCTTTCTGAGAAACTGCTCTGTGTTCTGTTAATTCATCTCACAGAGTTACATCTTTCCCTTCAAGAAGCCTTTCGCTAAGGCTGTTCTTGTGGAATTGGCAAAGGGATATTTAGAAGCCCATAGAGGGCTCTGGTGAAAAAGGAAATATCTTCCGTTCAAAACTGGAAAGAAGCTTTCTGAGAAACTGCTCTGTGTTCTGTTAATTCATCTCACAGAGTTACATCTTTCCCTTCAAGAAGCCTTTCGCTAAGGCTGTTCTTGTGGAATTGGCAAAGGGATATTTGGAAGCCCATAGAGGGCTATGGTGAAAAAGGAAATATCTTCCGTTCAAAACTGGAAAGAAGCTTTCTGAGAAACTGCTCTGTGTTCTGTTAATTCATCTCACAGAGTTACATCTTTCCCTTCAAGAAGCCTTTCGCTAAGGCTGTTCTTGTGGAATTGGCAAAGGGATATTTGGAAGCCCATAGAGGGCTATGGTGAAAAAGGAAATATCTTCCGTTCAAAACTGGAAAGAAGCTTTCTGAGAAACTGCTCTGTGTTCTGTTAATTCATCTCACAGAGTTACATCTTTCCCTTCAAGAAGCCTTTCGCTAAGGCTGTTCTTGTGGAATTGGCAAAGGGATATTTGGAAGCCCATAGAGGGCTATGGTGAAAAAGGAAATATCTTCCGTTCAAAACTGGAAAGAAGCTTTCTGAGAAACTGCTCTGTGTTCTGTTAATTCATCTCACAGAGTTACATCTTTCCCTTCAAGAAGCCTTTCGCTAAGGCTGTTATTGTGGAATTGGCAAAGGGATATTTGGAAGCCCATAGAGGGCTATGGTGAAAAAGGAAATATCTTCCGTTCAAAACTGGAAAGAAGCTTTCTGAGAAACTGCTCTGTGTTCTGTTAATTCAGCTCACAGAGTTACATCTTTCCCTTCAAGAAGCCTTTCGCTAAGGCTGTTCTTGTGGAATTGGCAAAGGGATATTTGGAAGCCCATAGAGGGCTATGGTGAAAAAGGAAATATCTTCCGTTCAAAACTGGAAAGAAGCTTTCTGAGAAACTGCTCTGTGTTCTGTTAATTCATCTCACAGAGTTACATCTTTCCCTTCAAGAAGCCTTTCGCTAAGGCTGTTCTTGTGGAATTGGCAAAGGGATATTTGGAAGCCCGTAGAGGGTTATGGTGAAAAAGGAAATATCTTCCGTTCAAAACTGGAAAGAAGCTTTCTGAGAAACTGCTCTGTGTTCTGTTAATTCATCTCACAGAGTTACATCTTTCCCTTCAAGAAGCCTTTCGCTAAGGCTGTTCTTGTGGAATTGGCAAAGGGATATTTGGAAGCCCATAGAGGGCTCTGGTGAAAAAGGAATTATCTTCCGTTCAAAACTGGAAAGAAGCTTTCTGAGAAACTGCTCTGTGTTCTGTTAATTCATCTCACAGAGTTACATCTTTCCCTTCAAGAAGCCTTTCGCTAAGGCTGTTCTTGTGGAATTGGCAAAGGGATATTTGGAAGCCCATAGAGGGCTATGGTGAAAAAGGAAATATCTTCCGTTCAAAACTGGAAAGAAGCTTTCTGAGAAACTGCTCTGTGTTCTGTTAATTCATCTCACAGAGTTACATCTTTCCCTTCAAGAAGCCTTTCGCTAAGGCTGTTCTTGTGGAATTGGCAAAGGGATATTTGGAAGCCCATAGAGGGCTATGGTGAAAAAGGAAATATCTTCCGTTCAAAACTGGAAAGAAGCTTTCTGAGAAACTGCTCTGTGTTCTGTTAATTCATCTCACAGAGTTACATCTTTCCCTTCAAGAAGCCTTTCGCTAAGGCTGTTCTTGTGGAATTGGCAAAGGGATATTTGGAAGCCCATAGAGGGCTACGGTGAAAAAGGAAATATCTTCCGTTCAAAACTGGAAAGAAGCTTTCTGAGAAACTGCTCTGTGTTCTGTTAATTCATCTCACAGAGTTACATCTTTCCCTTCAAGAAGCCTTTCGCTAAGGCTGTTCTTGTGGAATTGGCAAAGGGATATTTGGAAGCCCATAGAGGGCTACGGTGAAAAAGGAAATATCTTCCGTTCAAAACTGGAAAGAAGCTTTCTGAGAAACTGCTCTGTGTTCTGTTAATTCATCTCACAGAGTTACATCTTTCCCTTCAAGAAGCCTTTCGCTAAGGCTGTTCTTGTGGAATTGGCAAAGGGATATTTGGAAGCCCATAGAGGGCTCTGGTGAAAAAGGAAATATCTTCCGTTCAAAACTGGAAAGAAGCTTTCTGAGAAACTGCTCTGTGTTCTGTTAATTCATCTCACAGAGTTACATCTTTCCCTTCAAGAAGCCTTTCGCTAAGGCTGTTCTTGTGGAATTGGCAAAGGGATATTTGGAAGCCCATAGAGGGCTATGGTGAAAAAGGAAATATCTTCCGTTCAAAACTGGAAAGAAGCTTTCTGAGAAACTGCTCTGTGTTCTGTTAATTCATCTCACAGAGTTACATCTTTCCCTTCAAGAAGCCTTTCGCTAAGGCTGTTCTTGTGGAATTGGCAAAGGGATATTTGGAAGCCCATAGAGGGCTATGGTGAAAAAGGAAATATCTTCCGTTCAAAACTGGAAAGAAGCTTTCTGAGAAACTGCTCTGTGTTCTGTTAATTCATCTCACAGAGTTACATCTTCCCCTTCAAGAAGCCTTTCGCTAAGGCTGTTCTTGTGGAATTGGCAAAGGGATATTTGGAAGCCCGTAGAGGGCTATTGTGAAAAAGGAAATATCTTCCGTTCAAAACTGGAAAGAAGCTTTCTGAGAAACTGCTCTGTGTTCTGTTAATTCATCTCACAGAGTTACATCTTTCCCTTCAAGAAGCCTTTCGCTAAGGCTGTTCTTGTGGAATTGGCAAAGGGATATTTGGAAGCCCATAGAGGGCTATGGTGAAAAAGGAAATATCTTCCGTTCAAAACTGGAAAGAAGCTTTCTGAGAAACTGCTCTGTGTTCTGTTAATTCATCTCACAGAGTTACATCTTTCCCTTCAAGAAGCCTTTCGCTAAGGCTGTTCTTGTGGAATTGGCAAAGGGATATTTGGAAGCCCATAGAGGGCTATGGTGAAAAAGGAAATATCTTCCGTTCAAAACTGGAAAGAAGCTTTCTGAGAAACTGCTCTGTGTTCTGTTAATTCATCTCACAGAGTTACATCTTTCCCTTCAAGAAGCCTTTCGCTAAGGCTGTTCTTGTGGAATTGGCAAAGGGATATTTGGAAGCCCATAGAGGGCTCTGGTGAAAAAGGAAATATCTTCCGTTCAAAACTGGAAAGAAGCTTTCTGAGAAACTGCTCTGTGTTCTGTTAATTCATCTCACAGAGTTACATCTTTCCCTTCAAGAAGCCTTTCGCTAAGGCTGTTCTTGTGGAATTGGCAAAGGGATATTTGGAAGCCCATAGAGGGCTACGGTGAAAAAGGAAATATCTTCCGTTCAAAACTGGAAAGAAGCTTTCTGAGAAACTGCTCTGTGTTCTGTTAATTCATCTCACAGAGTTACATCTTTCCCTTCAAGAAGCCTTTCGCTAAGGCTGTTCTTGTGGAATTGGCAAAGGGATATTTGGAAGCCCATAGAGGGCTATGGTGAAAAAGGAAATATCTTCCGTTCAAAACTGGAAAGAAGCTTTCTGAGAAACTGCTCTGTGTTCTGTTAATTCATCTCACAGAGTTACATCTTTCCCTTCAAGAAGCCTTTCGCTAAGGCTGTTCTTGTGGAATTGGCAAAGGGATATTTGGAAGCCCATAGAGGGCTATGGTGAAAAAGGAAATATCTTCCGTTCAAAACCGGAAAGAAGCTTTCTGAGAAACTGCTCTGTGTTCTGTTAATTCTTCTCACAGAGTTACATCTTTCCCTTCAAGAAGCCTTTCGCTAAGGCTGTTCTTGTGGAATTGGCAAAGGGATATTTGGAAGCCCATAGAGGGCTATGGTGAAAAAGGAAATATCTTCCGTTCAAAACTGGAAAGAAGCTTTCTGAGAAACTGCTCTGTGTTCTGTTAATTCATCTCACAGAGTTACATCTTTCCCTTCAAGAAGCCTTTCGCTAAGGCTGTTCTTGTGGAATTGGCAAAGGGATATTTGGGAGCCCATAGAGGGCTATGGTGAAAAAGGAAATATCTTCCGTTCAAAACTGGAAAGAAGCTTTCTGAGAAACTGCTCTGTGTTCTGTTAATTCATCTCACAGAGTTACATCTTTCCCTTCAAGAAGCCTTTCGCTAAGGCTGTTCTTGTGGAATTGGCAAAGGGATATTTGGAAGCCCGTAGAGGGCTATGGTGAAAAAGGAAATATCTTCCGTTCAAAACTGGAAAGAAGCTTTCTGAGAAACTGCTCTGTGTTCTGTTAATTCATCTCACAGAGTTACATCTTTCCCTTCAAGAAGCCTTTCGCTAAGGCTGTTCTTGTGGAATTGGCAAAGGGATATTTGGAAGCCCATAGAGGGCTCTGGTGAAAAAGGAAATATCTTCCGTTCAAAACTGGAAAGAAGCTTTCTGAGAAACTGCTCTGTGTTCTGTTAATTCATCTCACAGAGTTACATCTTTCCCTTCAAGAAGCCTTTCGCTAAGGCTGTTCTTGTGGAATTGGCAAAGGGATATTTGGAAGCCCATAGAGGGCTCTGGTGAAAAAGGAAATATCTTCCGTTCAAAACTGGAAAGAAGCTTTCTGAGAAACTGCTCTGTGTTCTGTTAATTCATCTCACAGAGTTACATCTTTCCCTTCAAGAAGCCTTTCGCTAAGGCTGTTCTTGTGGAATTGGCAAAGGGATATTTGGAAGCCCATAGAGGGCTATGGTGAAAAAGGAAATATCTTCCGTTCAAAACTGGAAAGAAGCTTTCTGAGAAACTGCTCTGTGTTCTGTTAATTCATCTCACAGAGTTACATCTTTCCCTTCAAGAAGCCTTTCGCTAAGGCTGTTCTTGTGGAATTGGCAAAGGGATATTTGGAAGCCCATAGAGGGCTATGGTGAAAAAGGAAATATCTTCCATTCAAAACTGGAAAGAAGCTTTCTGAGAAACTGCTCTGTGTTCTGTTAATTCATCTCACAGAGTTACATCTTTCCCTTCAAGAAGCCTTTCGCTAAGGCTGTTCTTGTGGAATTGGCAAAGGGATATTTGGAAGCCCGTAGAGGGTTATGGTTAAAAAGGAAATATCTTCCGTTCAAAACTGGAAAGAAGCTTTCTGAGAAACTGCTCTGTGTTCTGTTAATTCATCTCACAGAGTTACATCTTTCCCTTCAAGAAGCCTTTCGCTAAGGCTGTTCTTGTGGAATTGGCAAAGGGATATTTGGAAGCCCATAGAGGGCTATGGTGAAAAAGGAAATATCTTCCGTTCAAAACTGGAAAGAAGCTTTCTGAGAAACTGCTCTGTGTTCTGTTAATTCATCTCACAGAGTTACATCTTTCCCTTCAAGAAGCCTTTCGCTAAGGCTGTTCTTGTGGAATTGGCAAAGGGATATTTGGAAGCCCATAGAGGGCTATGGTGAAAAAGGAAATATCTTCCGTTCAAAACTGGAAAGAAGCTTTCTGAGAAACTGCTCTGTGTTCTGTTAATTCATCTCACAGAGTTACATCTTTCCCTTCAAGAAGCCTTTCGCTAAGGCTGTTCTTGTGGAATTGGCAAAGGGATATTTGGAAGCCCATAGAGGGCTATGGTGAAAAAGGAAATATCTTCCGTTCAAAACTGGAAAGAAGCTTTCTGAGAAACTGCTCTGTGTTCTGTTAATTCATCTCACAGAGTTACATCTTTCCCTTCAAGAAGCCTTTCGCTAAGGCTGTTATTGTGGAATTGGCAAAGGGATATTTGGAAGCCCATAGAGGGCTATGGTGAAAAAGGAAATATCTTCCGTTCAAAACTGGAAAGAAGCTTTCTGAGAAACTGCTCTGTGTTCTGTTAATTCAGCTCACAGAGTTACATCTTTCCCTTCAAGAAGCCTTTCGCTAAGGCTGTTCTTGTGGAATTGGCAAAGGGATATTTGGAAGCCCGTAGAGGGCTATGGTGAAAAAGGAAATATCTTCCGTTCAAAACTGGAAAGAAGCTTTCTGAGAAACTGCTCTGTGTTCTGTTAATTCATCTCACAGAGTTACATCTTTCCCTTCAAGAAGCCTTTCGCTAAGGCTGTTCTTGTGGAATTGGCAAAGGGATATTTGGAAGCCCATAGAGGGCTATGGTGAAAAAGGAAATATCTTCCGTTCAAAACTGGAAAGAAGCTTTCTGAGAAACTGCTCTGTGTTCTGTTAATTCTTCTCACAGAGTTACATCTTTCCCTTCAAGAAGCCTTTCGCTAAGGCTGTTCTTGTGGAATTGGCAAAGGGATATTTGGAAGCCCATAGAGGGCTATGGTGAAAAAGGAAATATCTTCCGTTCAAAACTGGAAAGAAGCTTTCTGAGAAACTGCTCTGTGTTCTGTTAATTCATCTCACAGAGTTACATCTTTCCCTTCAAGAAGCCTTTCGCTAAGGCTGTTTTTGTGGAATTGGCAAAGGGATATTTGGAAGCCCATAGAGGGCTATGGTGAAAAAGGAAATATCTTCCGTTCAAAACTGGAAAGAAGCTTTCTGAGAAACTGCTCTGTGTTCTGTTAATTCATCTCACAGAGTTACATCTTCCCCTTCAAGAAGCCTTTCGCTAAGGCTGTTCTTGTGGAATTGGCAAAGGGATATTTGGAAGCCCGTAGAGGGCTATTGTGAAAAAGGAAATATCTTCCGTTCAAAACTGGAAAGAAGCTTTCTGAGAAACTGCTCTGTGTTCTGTTAATTCATCTCACAGAGTTACATCTTTGCCTTCAAGAAGCCTTTCGCTAAGGCTGTTCTTGTGGAATTGGCAAAGGGATATTTAGAAGCCCATAGAGGGCTCTGGTGAAAAAGGAAATATCTTCCGTTCAAAACTGGAAAGAAGCTTTCTGAGAAACTGCTCTGTGTTCTGTTAATTCATCTCACAGAGTTACATCTTTCCCTTCAAGAAGCCTTTCGCTAAGGCTCTTCTTGTGGAATTGGCAAAGGGATATTTGGAAGCCCATAGAGGGCTATGGTGAAAAAGGAAATATCTTCCGTTCAAAACTGGAAAGAAGCTTTCTGAGAAACTGCTCTGTGTTCTGTTAATTCATCTCACAGAGTTACATCTTTCCCTTCAAGAAGCCTTTCGCTAAGGCTGTTCTTGTGGAATTGGCAAAGGGATATTTGGAAGCCCATAGAGGGCTATGGTGAAAAAGGAAATATCTTCCGTTCAAAACTGGAAAGAAGCTTTCTGAGAAACTGCTCTGTGTTCTGTTAATTCATCTCACAGAGTTACATCTTTCCCTTCAAGAAGCCTTTCGCTAAGGCTGTTCTTGTGGAATTGGCAAAGGGATATTTGGAAGCCCATAGAGGGCTATGGTGAAAAAGGAAATATCTTCCGTTCAAAACTGGAAGGAAGCATTCTGAGAAACTGCTCTGTGTTCTGTTAATTCATCTCACAGAGTTACATCTTTCCCTTCAAGAAGCCTTTCGCTAAGGCTGTTCTTGTGGAATTGGCAAAGGGATATTTGGAAGCCCATAGAGGGCTATGGTGAAAAAGGAAATATCTTCCGTTCAAAACTGGAAAGAAGCTTTCTGAGAAACTGCTCTGTGTTCTGTTAATTCATCTCACAGAGTTACATCTTTCCCTTCAAGAAGCCTTTCGCTAAGGCTGTTCTTGTGGAATTGGCAAAGGGATATTTGGAAGCCCATAGAGGGCTATGGTGAAAAAGGAAATATCTTCCGTTCAAAACTGGAAAGAAGCTTTCTGAGAAACTGCTCTGTGTTCTGTTAATTCATCTCACAGAGTTACATCTTTCCCTTCGAGAAGCCTTTCGCTAAGGCTGTTCTTGTGGAATTGGCAAAGGGATATTTGGAAGCCCATAGAGGGCTATGGTGAAAAAGGAAATATCTTCCGTTCAAAACTGGAAAGAAGCTTTCTGAGAAACTGCTCTGTGTTCTGTTAATTCATCTCACAGAGTTACATCTTTCCCTTCAAGAAGCCTTTCGCTAAGGCTGTTCTTGTGGAATTGGCAAAGGGATATTTGGAAGCCCATAGAGGGCTATGGTGAAAAAGGAAATATCTTCCGTTCAAAACTGGAAAGAAGCTTTCTGAGAAACTGCTCTGTGTTCTGTTAATTCATCTCACAGAGTTACATCTTTCCCTTCAAGAAGCCTTTCGCTAAGGCTGTTCTTGTGGAATTGGCAAAGGGATATTTGGAAGCCCGTAGAGGGCTACGGTGAAAAACGAAATATCTTCCGTTCAAAACTGGAAAGAAGCTTTCTGAGAAACTGCTCTGTGTTCTGTTAATTCATCTCACAGAGTTACATCTTTCCCTTCAAGAAGCCTTTCGCTAAGGCTGTTCTTGTGGAATTGGCAAAGGGATATTTGGAAGCCCATAGAGGGCTATGGTGAAAAAGGAAATATCTTCCGTTCAAAACTGGAAAGAAGCTTTCTGAGAAACTGCTCTGTGTTCTGTTAATTCATCTCACAGAGTTACATCTTTCCCTTCAAGAAGCCTTTCGCTAAGGCTGTTCTTGTGGAATTGGCAAAGGGATATTTGGAAGCCCGTAGAGGGTTATGGTGAAAAAGGAAATATCTTCCGTTCAAAACTGGAAAGAAGCTTTCTGAGAAACTGCTCTGTGTTCTGTTAATTCATCTCACAGAGTTACATCTTTCCCTTCAAGAAGCCTTTCGCTAAGGCTGTTCTTGTGGAATTGGCAAAGGGATATTTGGAAGCCCATAGAGGGCTCTGGTGAAAAAGGAAATATCTTCCGTTCAAAACTGGAAAGAAGCTTTCTGAGAAACTGCTCTGTGTTCTGTTAATTCATCTCACAGAGTTACATCTTTCCCTTCAAGAAGCCTTTCGCTAAGGCTGTTCTTGTGGAATTGGCAAAGGGATATTTGGAAGCCCATAGAGGGCTATGGTGAAAAAGGAAATATCTTCCGTTCAAAACTGGAAAGAAGCTTTCTGAGAAACTGCTCTGTGTTCTGTTAATTCATCTCACAGAGTTACATCTTTCCCTTCAAGAAGCCTTTCGCTAAGGCTGTTCTTGTGGAATTGGCAAAGGGATATTTGGAAGCCCATAGAGGGCTATGGTGAAAAAGGAAATATCTTCCGTTCAAAACTGGAAAGAAGCTTTCTGAGAAACTGCTCTGTGTTCTGTTAATTCATCTCACAGAGTTACATCTTTCCCTTCAAGAAGCCTTTCGCTAAGGCTGTTCTTGTGGAATTGGCAAAGGGATATTTGGAAGCCCATAGAGGGCTACGGTGAAAAAGGAAATATCTTCCGTTCAAAACTGGAAAGAAGCTTTCTGAGAAACTGCTCTGTGTTCTGTTAATTCATCTCACAGAGTTACATCTTTCCCTTCAAGAAGCCTTTCGCTAAGGCTGTTCTTGTGGAATTGGCAAAGGGATATTTGGAAGCCCATAGAGGGCTATGGTGAAAAAGGAAATATCTTCCGTTCAAAACTGGAAAGAAGCTTTCTGAGAAACTGCTCTGTGTTCTGTTAATTCATCTCACAGAGTTACATCTTTCCCTTCAAGAAGCCTTTCGCTAAGGCTGTTCTTGTGGAATTGGCAAAGGGATATTTGGAAGCCCATAGAGGGCTCTGGTGAAAAAGGAAATATCTTCCGTTCAAAACTGGAAAGAAGCTTTCTGAGAAACTGCTCTGTGTTCTGTTAATTCATCTCACAGAGTTACATCTTTCCCTTCAAGAAGCCTTTCGCTAAGGCTGTTCTTGTGGAATTGGCAAAGGGATATTTGGAAGCCCATAGAGGGCTATGGTGAAAAAGGAAATATCTTCCGTTCAAAACTGGAAAGAAGCTTTCTGAGAAACTGCTCTGTGTTCTGTTAATTCATCTCACAGAGTTACATCTTTCCCTTCAAGAAGCCTTTCGCTAAGGCTGTTCTTGTGGAATTGGCAAAGGGATATTTGGAAGCCCATAGAGGGCTATGGTGAAAAAGGAAATATCTTCCGTTCAAAACTGGAAAGAAGCTTTCTGAGAAACTGCTCTGTGTTCTGTTAATTCATCTCACAGAGTTACATCTTCCCCTTCAAGAAGCCTTTCGCTAAGGCTGTTCTTGTGGAATTGGCAAAGGGATATTTGGAAGCCCGTAGAGGGCTATTGTGAAAAAGGAAATATCTTCCGTTCAAAACTGGAAAGAAGCTTTCTGAGAAACTGCTCTGTGTTCTGTTAATTCATCTCACAGAGTTACATCTTTCCCTTCAAGAAGCCTTTCGCTAAGGCTGTTCTTGTGGAATTGGCAAAGGGATATTTGGAAGCCCATAGAGGGCTATGGTGAAAAAGGAAATATCTTCCGTTCAAAACTGGAAAGAAGCTTTCTGAGAAACTGCTCTGTGTTCTGTTAATTCATCTCACAGAGTTACATCTTTCCCTTCAAGAAGCCTTTCGCTAAGGCTGTTCTTGTGGAATTGGCAAAGGGATATTTGGAAGCCCATAGAGGGCTCTGGTGAAAAAGGAAATATCTTCCGTTCAAAACTGGAAAGAAGCTTTCTGAGAAACTGCTCTGTGTTCTGTTAATTCATCTCACAGAGTTACATCTTTCCCTTCAAGAAGCCTTTCGCTAAGGCTGTTCTTGTGGAATTGGCAAAGGGATATTTGGAAGCCCATAGAGGGCTCTGGTGAAAAAGGAAATATCTTCCGTTCAAAACTGGAAAGAAGCTTTCTGAGAAACTGCTCTGTGTTCTGTTAATTCATCTCACAGAGTTACATCTTTCCCTTCAAGAAGCCTTTCGCTAAGGCTGTTCTTGTGGAATTGGCAAAGGGATATTTGGAAGCCCATAGAGGGCTACGGTGAAAAAGGAAATATCTTCCGTTCAAAACTGGAAAGAAGCTTTCTGAGAAACTGCTCTGTGTTCTGTTAATTCATCTCACAGAGTTACATCTTTCCCTTCAAGAAGCCTTTCGCTAAGGCTGTTCTTGTGGAATTGGCAAAGGGATATTTGGAAGCCCATAGAGGGCTATGGTGAAAAAGGAAATATCTTCCGTTCAAAACTGGAAAGAAGCTTTCTGAGAAACTGCTCTGTGTTCTGTTAATTCATCTCACAGAGTTACATCTTTCCCTTCAAGAAGCCTTTCGCTAAGGCTGTTCTTGTGGAATTGGCAAAGGGATATTTGGAAGCCCATAGAGGGCTATGGTGAAAAAGGAAATATCTTCCGTTCAAAACTGGAAAGAAGCTTTCTGAGAAACTGCTCTGTGTTCTGTTAATTCTTCTCACAGAGTTACATCTTTCCCTTCAAGAAGCCTTTCGCTAAGGCTGTTCTTGTGGAATTGGCAAAGGGATATTTGGAAGCCCATAGAGGGCTATGGTGAAAAAGGAAATATCTTCCGTTCAAAACTGGAAAGAAGCTTTCTGAGAAACTGCTCTGTGTTCTGTTAATTCATCTCACAGAGTTACATCTTTCCCTTCAAGAAGCCTTTCGCTAAGGCTGTTCTTGTGGAATTGGCAAAGGGATATTTGGGAGCCCATAGAGGGCTATGGTGAAAAAGGAAATATCTTCCGTTCAAAACTGGAAAGAAGCTTTCTGAGAAACTGCTCTGTGTTCTGTTAATTCATCTCACAGGGTTACATCTTTCCCTTCAAGAAGCCTTTCGCTAAGGCTGTTCTTGTGGAATTGGCAAAGGGATATTTGGAAGCCCGTAGAGGGCTATGGTGAAAAAGGAAATATCTTCCGTTCAAAACTGGAAAGAAGCTTTCTGAGAAACTGCTCTGTGTTCTGTTAATTCATCTCACAGAGTTACATCTTTCCCTTCAAGAAGCCTTTCGCTAAGGCTGTTCTTGTGGAATTGGCAAAGGGATATTTGGAAGCCCATAGAGGGCTCTGGTGAAAAAGGAAATATCTTCCGTTCAAAACTGGAAAGAAGCTTTCTGAGAAACTGCTCTGTGTTCTGTTAATTCATCTCACAGAGTTACATCTTTCCCTTCAAGAAGCCTTTCGCTAAGGCTGTTCTTGTGGAATTGGCAAAGGGATATTTGGAAGCCCGTAGAGGGCTACGGTGAAAAAGGAAATATCTTCCGTTCAAAACTAGAAAGAAGCTTTCTGAGAAACTGCTCTGTGTTCTGTTAATTCATCTCACAGAGTTACATCTTTCCCTTCAAGAAGCCTTTCGCTAAGGCTGTTCTTGTGGAATTGGCAAAGGGATATTTGGAAGCCCATAGAGGGCTATGGTGAAAAAGGAAATATCTTCCGTTCAAAACTGGAAAGAAGCTTTCTGAGAAACTGCTCTGTGTTCTGTTAATTCATCTCACAGAGTTACATCTTTCCCTTCAAGAAGCCTTTCGCTAAGGCTGTTCTTGTGGAATTGGCAAAGGGATATTTGGAAGCCCATAGAGGGCTATGGTGAAAAAGGAAATATCTTCCGTTCAAAACTGGAAAGAAGCTTTCTGAGAAACTGCTCTGTGTTCTGTTAATTCATCTCACAGAGTTACATCTTTCCCTTCAAGAAGCCTTTCGCTAAGGCTGTTCTTGTGGAATTGGCAAAGGGATATTTGGAAGCCCATAGAGGGCTATGGTGAAAAAGGAAATATCTTCCGTTCAAAACTGGAAAGAAGCTTTCTGAGAAACTGCTCTGTGTTCTGTTAATTCATCTCACAGAGTTACATCTTTCCCTTCAAGAAGCCTTTCGCTAAGGCTGTTCTTGTGGAATTGGCAAAGGGATATTTGGAAGCCCATAGAGGGCTATGGTGAAAAAGGAAATATCTTCCGTTCAAAACTGGAAAGAAGCTTTCTGAGAAACTGCTCTGTGTTCTGTTAATTCTTCTCACAGAGTTACATCTTTCCCTTCAAGAAGCCTTTCGCTAAGGCTGTTCTTGTGGAATTGGCAAAGGGATATTTGGAAGCCCGTAGAGGGCTATGGTGAAAAAGGAAATATCTTCCGTTCAAAACTGGAAAGAAGCTTTCTGAGAAACTGCTCTGTGTTCTGTTAATTCATCTCACAGAGTTACATCTTTCCCTTCAAGAAGCCTTTCGCTAAGGCTGTTCTTGTGGAATTGGCAAAGGGATATTTGGAAGCCCGTAGAGGGCTACGGTGAAAAAGGAAATATCTTCCGTTCAAAACTGGAAAGAAGCTTTCTGAGAAACTGCTCTGTGTTCTGTTAATTCATCTCACAGAGTTACATCTTTCCCTTCAAGAAGCCTTTCGCTAAGGCTGTTCTTGTGGAATTGGCAAAGGGATATTTGGAAGCCCGTAGAGGGCTATGGTGAAAAAGGAAATATCTTCCGTTCAAAACTGGAAAGAAGCTTTCTGAGAAACTGCTCTGTGTTCTGTTAATTCATCTCACAGAGTTACATCTTTCCCTTCAAGAAGCCTTTCGCTAAGGCTGTTCTTGTGGAATTGGCAAAGGGATATTTGGAAGCCCATAGAGGGCTCTGGTGAAAAAGGAAATATCTTCCGTTCAAAACTGGAAAGAAGCTTTCTGAGAAACTGCTCTGTGTTCTGTTAATTCATCTCACAGAGTTACATCTTTCCCTTCAAGAAGCCTTTCGCTAAGGCTGTTCTTGTGGAATTGGCAAAGGGATATTTGGAAGCCCGTGGAGGGCTACGGTGAAAAAGGAAATATCTTCCGTTCAAAACTGGAAAGAAGCTTTCTGAGAAACTGCTCTGTGTTCTGTTAATTCATCTCACAGAGTTACATCTTTCCCTTCAAGAAGCCTTTCGCTAAGGCTGTTCTTGTGGAATTGGCAAAGGGATATTTGGAAGCCCATAGAGGGCTATGGTGAAAAAGGAAATATCTTCCGTTCAAAACTGGAAAGAAGCTTTCTGAGAAACTGCTCTGTGTTCTGTTAATTCATCTCACAGAGTTACATCTTTCCCTTCAAGAAGCCTTTCGCTAAGGCTGTTCTTGTGGAATTGGCAAAGGGATATTTGGAAGCCCATAGAGGGCTATGGTGAAAAAGGAAATATCTTCCGTTCAAAACTGGAAAGAAGCTTTCTGAGAAACTGCTCTGTGTTCTGTTAATTCATCTCACAGAGTTACATCTTTCCCTTCAAGAAGCCTTTCGCTAAGGCTGTTCTTGTGGAATTGGCAAAGGGATATTTGGAAGCCCATAGAGGGCTATGGTGAAAAAGGAAATATCTTCCGTTCAAAACTGGAAAGAAGCTTTCTGAGAAACTGCTCTGTGTTCTGTTAATTCATCTCACAGAGTTACATCTTCCCCTTCAAGAAGCCTTTCGCTAAGGCTGTTCTTGTGGAATTGGCAAAGGGATATTTGGAAGCCCGTAGAGGGCTATTGTGAAAAAGGAAATATCTTCCGTTCAAAACTGGAAAGAAGCTTTCTGAGAAACTGCTCTGTGTTCTGTTAATTCATCTCACAGAGTTACATCTTTCCCTTCAAGAAGCCTTTCGCTAAGGCTGTTCTTGTGGAATTGGCAAAGGGATATTTGGAAGCCCATAGAGGGCTATGGTGAAAAAGGAAATATCTTCCGTTCAAAACTGGAAAGAAGCTTTCTGAGAAACTGCTCTGTGTTCTGTTAATTCATCTCACAGAGTTACATCTTTCCCTTCAAGAAGCCTTTCGCTAAGGCTGTTCTTGTGGAATTGGCAAAGGGATATTTGGAAGCCCATAGAGGGCTATGGTGAAAAAGGAAATATCTTCCGTTCAAAACTGGAAAGAAGCTTTCTGAGAAACTGCTCTGTGTTCTGTTAATTCATCTCACAGAGTTACATCTTTCCCTTCAAGAAGCCTTTCGCTAAGGCTGTTCTTGTGGAATTGGCAAAGGGATATTTGGAAGCCCATAGAGGGCTATGGTGAAAAAGGAAATATCTTCCGTTCAAAACTGGAAAGAAGCTTTCTGAGAAACTGCTCTGTGTTCTGTTAATTCATCTCACAGAGTTACATCTTTCCCTTCAAGAAGCCTTTCGCTAAGGCTGTTCTTGTGGAATTGGCAAAGGGATATTTGGAAGCCCATAGAGGGCTACGGTGAAAAAGGAAATATCTTCCGTTCAAAACTGGAAGGAAGCTTTCTGAGAAACTGCTCTGTGTTCTGTTAATTCATCTCACAGAGTTACATCTTTCCCTTCAAGAAGCCTTTCGCTAAGGCTGTTCTTGTGGAATTGGCAAAGGGATATTTGGAAGCCCATAGAGGGCTATGGTGAAAAAGGAAATATCTTCCGTTCAAAACTGGAAAGAAGCTTTCTGAGAAACTGCTCTGTGTTCTGTTAATTCATCTCACAGAGTTACATCTTTCCCTTCAAGAAGCCTTTCGCTAAGGCTGTTCTTGTGGAATTGGCAAAGGGATATTTGGAAGCCCATAGAGGGCTATGGTGAAAAAGGAAATATCTTCCGTTCAAAACTGGAAAGAAGCTTTCTGAGAAACTGCTCTGTGTTCTGTTAATTCTTCTCACAGAGTTACATCTTTCCCTTCAAGAAGCCTTTCGCTAAGGCTGTTCTTGTGGAATTGGCAAAGGGATATTTGGAAGCCCATAGAGGGCTATGGTGAAAAAGGAAATATCTTCCGTTCAAAACTGGAAAGAAGCTTTCTGAGAAACTGCTCTGTGTTCTGTTAATTCATCTCACAGAGTTACATCTTTCCCTTCAAGAAGCCTTTCGCTAAGGCTGTTCTTGTGGAATTGGCAAAGGGATATTTGGAAGCCCATAGAGGGCTATGGTGAAAAAGGAAATATCTTCCGTTCAAAACTGGAAAGAAGCTTTCTGAGAAACTGCTCTGTGTTCTGTTAATTCATCTCACAGAGTTACATCTTTCCCTTCAAGAAGCCTTTCGCTAAGGCTGTTCTGGTGGAATTGGCAAAGGGATATTTGGAAGCCCGTAGAGGGCTATGGTGAAAAAGGAAATATCTTCCGTTCAAAACTGGAAAGAAGCTTTCTGAGAAACTGCTCTGTGTTCTGTTAATTCATCTCACAGAGTTACATCTTTCCCTTCAAGAAGCCTTTCGCTAAGGCTGTTCTTGTGGAATTGGCAAAGGGATATTTGGAAGCCCATAGAGGGCTCTGGTGAAAAAGGAAATATCTTCCGTTCAAAACTGGAAAGAAGCTTTCTGAGAAACTGCTCTGTGTTCTGTTAATTCATCTCACAGAGTTACATCTTTCCCTTCAAGAAGCCTTTCGCTAAGGCTGTTCTTGTGGAATTGGCAAAGGGATATTTGGAAGCCCGTAGAGGGCTACGGTGAAAAAGGAAATATCTTCCGTTCAAAACTGGAAAGAAGCTTTCTGAGAAACTGCTCTGTGTTCTGTTAATTCATCTCACAGAGTTACATCTTTCCCTTCAAGAAGCCTTTCGCTAAGGCTGTTCTTGTGGAATTGGCAAAGGGATATTTGGAAGCCCATAGAGGGCTATGGTGAAAAAGGAAATATCTTCCGTTCAAAACTGGAAAGAAGCTTTCTGAGAAACTGCTCTGTGTTCTGTTAATTCATCTCACAGAGTTACATCTTTCCCTTCAAGAAGCCTTTCGCTAAGGCTGTTCTTGTGGAATTGGCAAAGGGATATTTGGAAGCCCATAGAGGGCCATGGTGAAAAAGGAAATATCTTCCGTTCAAAACTGGAAAGAAGCTTTCTGAGAAACTGCTCTGTGTTCTGTTAATTCATCTCACAGAGTTACATCTTTCCCTTCAAGAAGCCTTTCGCTAACGCTGTTCTTGAGGAATTGGCAAAGGGATATTTGGAAGCCCATAGAGGGCTATGGTGAAAAAGGAAATATCTTCCGTTCAAAACTGGAAAGAAGCTTTCTGAGAAACTGCTCTGTGTTCTGTTAATTCATCTCACAGAGTTACATCTTCCCCTTCAAGAAGCCTTTCGCTAAGGCTGTTCTTGTGGAATTGGCAAAGGGATATTTGGAAGCCCGTAGAGGGCTATTGTGAAAAAGGAAATATCTTCCGTTCAAAACTGGAAAGAAGCTTTCTGAGAAACTGCTCTGTGTTCTGTTAATTCATCTCACAGAGTTACATCTTTCCCTTCAAGAAGCCTTTCGCTAAGGCTGTTCTTGTGGAATTGGCAAAGGGATATTTGGAAGCCCATAGAGGGCTATGGTGAAAAAGGAAATATCTTCCGTTCAAAACTGGAAAGAAGCTTTCTGAGAAACTGCTCTGTGTTCTGTTAATTCATCTCACAGAGTTACATCTTTCCCTTCAAGAAGCCTTTCGCTAAGGCTGTTCTTGTGGAATTGGCAAAGGGATATTTGGAAGCCCATAGAGGGCTATGGTGAAAAAGGAAATATCTTCCGTTCAAAACTGGAAAGAAGCTTTCTGAGAAACTGCTCTGTGTTCTGTTAATTCATCTCACAGAGTTACATCTTTCCCTTCAAGAAGCCTTTCGCTAAGGCTGTTCTTGTGGAATTGGCAAAGGGATATTTGGAAGCCCATAGAGGGCTATGGTGAAAAAGGAAATATCTTCCGTTCAAAACTGGAAAGAAGCTTTCTGAGAAACTGCTCTGTGTTCTGTTAATTCATCTCACAGAGTTACATCTTTCCCTTCAAGAAGCCTTTCGCTAAGGCTGTTCTTGTGGAATTGGCAAAGGGATATTTGGAAGCCCATAGAGGGCTATGGTGAAAAAGGAAATATCTTCCGTTCAAAACTGGAAAGAAGCTTTCTGAGAAACTGCTCTGTGTTCTGTTAATTCATCTCACAGAGTTACATCTTTCCCTTCAAGAAGCCTTTCGCTAAGGCTGTTCTTGTGGAATTGGCAAAGGGATATTTGGAAGCCCATAGAGGGCTACGGTGAAAAAGGAAATATCTTCCGTTCAAAACTGGAAAGAAGCTTTCTGAGAAACTGCTCTGTGTTCTGTTAATTCATCTCACAGAGTTACATCTTTCCCTTCAAGAAGCCTTTCGCTAAGGCTGTTCTTGTGGAATTGGCAAAGGGATATTTGGAAGCCCATAGAGGGCTATGGTGAAAAAGGAAATATCTTCCGTTCAAAACTGGAAAGAAGCTTTCTGAGAAACTGCTCTGTGTTCTGTTAATTCATCTCACAGAGTTACATCTTTCCCTTCAAGAAGCCTTTCGCTAAGGCTGTTCTTGTGGAATTGGCAAAGGGATATTTGGAAGCCCATAGAGGGCTATGGTGAAAAAGGAAATATCTTCCGTTCAAAACTGGAAAGAAGCTTTCTGAGAAACTGCTCTGTGTTCTGTTAATTCATCTCACAGAGTTACATCTTTCCCTTCAAGAAGCCTTTCGCTAAGGCTGTTCTTGTGGAATTGGCAAAGGGATATTTGTAAGCCCATAGAGGGCTATGGTGAAAAAGGAAATATCTTCCGTTCAAAACTGGAAAGAAGCTTTCTGAGAAACTGCTCTGTGTTCTGTTAATTCATCTCACAGAGTTACATCTTTCCCTTCAAGAAGCCTTTCGCTAAGGCTGTTCTTGTGGAATTGGCAAAGGGATATTTGGAAGCCCATAGAGGGCTATGGTGAAAAAGGAAATATCTTCCGTTCAAAACTGGAAAGAAGCTTTCTGAGAAACTGCTCTGTGTTCTGTTAATTCATCTCACAGAGTTACATCTTTCCCTTCAAGAAGCCTTTCGCTAAGGCTGTTCTTGTGGAATTGGCAAAGGGATATTTGGAAGCCCATAGAGGGCCATGGTGAAAAAGGAAATATCTTCCGTTCAAAACTGGAAAGAAGCTTTCTGAGAAACTGCTCTGTGTTCTGTTAATTCATCTCACAGAGTTACATCTTTCCCTTCAAGAAGCCTTTCGCTAAGGCTGTTCTTGTGGAATTGGCAAAGGGATATTTGGAAGCCCATAGAGGGCTATGGTGAAAAAGGAAATATCTTCCGTTCAAAACTGGAAAGAAGCTTTCTGAGAAACTGCTCTGTGTTCTGTTAATTCATCTCACAGAGTTACATCTTCCCCTTCAAGAAGCCTTTCGCTAAGGCTGTTCTTGTGGAATTGGCAAAGGGATATTTGGAAGCCCGTAGAGGGCTATTGTGAAAAAGGAAATATCTTCCGTTCAAAACTGGAAAGAAGCTTTCTGAGAAACTGCTCTGTGTTCTGTTAATTCATCTCACAGAGTTACATCTTTCCCTTCAAGAAGCCTTTCGCTAAGGCTGTTCTTGTGGAATTGGCAAAGGGATATTTGGAAGCCCATAGAGGGCTATGGTGAAAAAGGAAATATCTTCCGTTCAAAACTGGAAAGAAGCTTTCTGAGAAACTGCTCTGTGTTCTGTTAATTCATCTCACAGAGTTACATCTTTCCCTTCAAGAAGCCTTTCGCTAAGGCTGTTCTTGTGGAATTGGCAAAGGGATATTTGGAAGCCCATAGAGGGCTATGGTGAAAAAGGAAATATCTTCCGTTCAAAACTGGAAAGAAGCTTTCTGAGAAACTGCTCTGTGTTCTGTTAATTCATCTCACAGAGTTACATCTTTCCCTTCAAGAAGCCTTTCGCTAAGGCTGTTCTTGTGGAATTGGCAAAGGGATATTTGGAAGCCCATAGAGGGCTATGGTGAAAAAGGAAATATCTTCCGTTCAAAACTGGAAAGAAGCTTTCTGAGAAACTGCTCTGTGTTCTGTTAATTCATCTCACAGAGTTACATCTTTCCCTTCAAGAAGCCTTTCGCTAAGGCTGTTCTTGTGGAATTGGCAAAGGGATATTTGGAAGCCCATAGAGGGCTACGGTGAAAAAGGAAATATCTTCCGTTCAAAACTGGAAGGAAGCTTTCTGAGAAACTGCTCTGTGTTCTGTTAATTCATCTCACAGAGTTACATCTTTCCCTTCAAGAAGCCTTTCGCTAAGGCTGTTCTTGTGGAATTGGCAAAGGGATATTTGGAAGCCCATAGAGGGCTATGGTGAAAAAGGAAATATCTTCCGTTCAAAACTGGAAAGAAGCTTTCTGAGAAACTGCTCTGTGTTCTGTTAATTCATCTCACAGAGTTACATCTTTCCCTTCAAGAAGCCTTTCGCTAAGGCTGTTCTTGTGGAATTGGCAAAGGGATATTTGGAAGCCCATAGAGGGCTATGGTGAAAAAGGAAATATCTTCCGTTCAAAACTGGAAAGAAGCTTTCTGAGAAACTGCTCTGTGTTCTGTTAATTCATCTCACAGAGTTACATCTTTCCCTTCAAGAAGCCTTTCGCTAAGGCTGTTCTTGTGGAATTGGCAAAGGGATATTTGGAAGCCCATAGAGGGCTATGGTGAAAAAGGAAATATCTTCCGTTCAAAACTGGAAAGAAGCTTTCTGAGAAACTGCTCTGTGTTCTGTTAATTCATCTCACAGAGTTACATCTTTCCCTTCAAGAAGCCTTTCGCTAAGGCTGTTCTTGTGGAATTGGCAAAGGGATATTTGGAAGCCCATAGAGGGCTATGGTGAAAAAGGAAATATCTTCCGTTCAAAACTGGAAAGAAGCTTTCTGAGAAACTGCTCTGTGTTCTGTTAATTCATCTCACAGAGTTACATCTTTCCCTTCAAGAAGCCTTTCGCTAAGGCTGTTCTTGTGGAATTGGCAAAGGGATATTTGGAAGCCCATAGAGGGCTACGGTGAAAAAGGAAATATCTTCCGTTCAAAACTGGAAAGAAGCTTTCTGAGAAACTGCTCTGTGTTCTGTTAATTCATCTCACAGAGTTACATCTTTCCCTTCAAGAAGCCTTTCGCTAAGGCTGTTCTTGTGGAATTGGCAAAGGGATATTTGGAAGCCCATAGAGGGCTATGGTGAAAAAGGAAATATCTTCCGTTCAAAACTGGAAAGAAGCTTTCTGAGAAACTGCTCTGTGTTCTGTTAATTCATCTCACAGAGTTACATCTTTCCCTTCAAGAAGCCTTTCGCTAAGGCTGTTCTTGTGGAATTGGCAAAGGGATATTTGGAAGCCCATAGAGGGCTATGGTGAAAAAGGAAATATCTTCCGTTCAAAACTGGAAAGAAGCTTTCTGAGAAACTGCTCTGTGTTCTGTTAATTCATCTCACAGAGTTACATCTTTCCCTTCAAGAAGCCTTTCGCTAAGGCTGTTCTTGTGGAATTGGCAAAGGGATATTTGTAAGCCCATAGAGGGCTATGGTGAAAAAGGAAATATCTTCCGTTCAAAACTGGAAAGAAGCTTTCTGAGAAACTGCTCTGTGTTCTGTTAATTCATCTCACAGAGTTACATCTTTCCCTTCAAGAAGCCTTTCGCTAAGGCTGTTCTTGTGGAATTGGCAAAGGGATATTTGGAAGCCCATAGAGGGCTATGGTGAAAAAGGAAATATCTTCCGTTCAAAACTGGAAAGAAGCTTTCTGAGAAACTGCTCTGTGTTCTGTTAATTCATCTCACAGAGTTACATCTTTCCCTTCAAGAAGCCTTTCGCTAAGGCTGTTCTTGTGGAATTGGCAAAGGGATATTTGGAAGCCCATAGAGGGCCATGGTGAAAAAGGAAATATCTTCCGTTCAAAACTGGAAAGAAGCTTTCTGAGAAACTGCTCTGTGTTCTGTTAATTCATCTCACAGAGTTACATCTTTCCCTTCAAGAAGCCTTTCGCTAACGCTGTTCTTGAGGAATTGGCAAAGGGATATTTGGAAGCCCATAGAGGGCTATGGTGAAAAAGGAAATATCTTCCGTTCAAAACTGGAAAGAAGCTTTCTGAGAAACTGCTCTGTGTTCTGTTAATTCATCTCACAGAGTTACATCTTCCCCTTCAAGAAGCCTTTCGCTAAGGCTGTTCTTGTGGAATTGGCAAAGGGATATTTGGAAGCCCGTAGAGGGCTATTGTGAAAAAGGAAATATCTTCCGTTCAAAACTGGAAAGAAGCTTTCTGAGAAACTGCTCTGTGTTCTGTTAATTCATCTCACAGAGTTACATCTTTCCCTTCAAGAAGCCTTTCGCTAAGGCTGTTCTTGTGGAATTGGCAAAGGGATATTTGGAAGCCCATAGAGGGCTATGGTGAAAAAGGAAATATCTTCCGTTCAAAACTGGAAAGAAGCTTTCTGAGAAACTGCTCTGTGTTCTGTTAATTCATCTCACAGAGTTACATCTTTCCCTTCAAGAAGCCTTTCGCTAAGGCTGTTCTTGTGGAATTGGCAAAGGGATATTTGGAAGCCCATAGAGGGCTATGGTGAAAAAGGAAATATCTTCCGTTCAAAACTGGAAAGAAGCTTTCTGAGAAACTGCTCTGTGTTCTGTTAATTCATCTCACAGAGTTACATCTTTCCCTTCAAGAAGCCTTTCGCTAAGGCTGTTCTTGTGGAATTGGCAAAGGGATATTTGGAAG
Organism: Chlorocebus sabaeus; assembly: GCF_047675955.1. Lineage (NCBI taxonomy): Eukaryota > Metazoa > Chordata > Mammalia > Primates > Cercopithecidae > Chlorocebus > Chlorocebus sabaeus. Next base: position 66,357 of record NW_027327985.1, read on the forward strand.
CCCATAGAGGGCTATGGTGAAAAAGGAAATATCTTCCGTTCAAAACTGGAAAGAAGCTTTCTGAGAAACTGCTCTGTGTTCTGTTAATTCATCTCACAGAGTTACATCTTTCCCTTCAAGAAGCCTTTCGCTAAGGCTGTTCTTGTGGAATTGGCAAAGGGATATTTGGAAGCCCATAGAGGGCTATGGTGAAAAAGGAAATATCTTCCGTTCAAAACTGGAAAGAAGCTTTCTGAGAAACTGCTCTGTGTTCTGTTAATTCATCTCACAGAGTTACATCTTTCCCTTCAAGAAGCCTTTCGCTAAGGCTGTTCTTGTGGAATTGGCAAAGGGATATTTGGAAGCCCATAGAGGGCTACGGTGAAAAAGGAAATATCTTCCGTTCAAAACTGGAAAGAAGCTTTCTGAGAAACTGCTCTGTGTTCTGTTAATTCATCTCACAGAGTTACATCTTTCCCTTCAAGAAGCCTTTCGCTAAGGCTGTTCTTGTGGAATTGGCAAAGGGATATTTGGAAGCCCATAGAGGGCTATGGTGAAAAAGGAAATATCTTCCGTTCAAAACTGGAAAGAAGCTTTCTGAGAAACTGCTCTGTGTTCTGTTAATTCATCTCACAGAGTTACATCTTTCCCTTCAAGAAGCCTTTCGCTAAGGCTGTTCTTGTGGAATTGGCAAAGGGATATTTGGAAGCCCATAGAGGGCTATGGTGAAAAAGGAAATATCTTCCGTTCAAAACTGGAAAGAAGCTTTCTGAGAAACTGCTCTGTGTTCTGTTAATTCATCTCACAGAGTTACATCTTTCCCTTCAAGAAGCCTTTCGCTAAGGCTGTTCTTGTGGAATTGGCAAAGGGATATTTGGAAGCCCATAGAGGGCTATGGTGAAAAAGGAAATATCTTCCGTTCAAAACTGGAAAGAAGCTTTCTGAGAAACTGCTCTGTGTTCTGTTAATTCATCTCACAGAGTTACATCTTTCCCTTCAAGAAGCCTTTCGCTAAGGCTGTTCTTGTGGAATTGGCAAAGGGATATTTGGAAGCCCATAGAGGGCTATGGTGAAAAAGGAAATATCTTCCGTTCAAAACTGGAAAGAAGCTTTCTGAGAAACTGCTCTGTGTTCTGTTAATTCATCTCACAGAGTTACATCTTTCCCTTCAAGAAGCCTTTCGCTAAGGCTGTTCTTGTTGAATTGGCAAAGGGATATTTGGAAGCCCGTAGAGGGTTATGGTGAAAAAGGAAATATCTTCCGTTCAAAACTGGAAAGAAGCTTTCTGAGAAACTGCTCTGTGTTCTGTTAATTCATCTCACAGAGTTACATCTTTCCCTTCAAGAAGCCTTTCGCTAAGGCTGTTCTTGTGGAATTGGCAAAGGGATATTTGGAAGCCCATAGAGGGCTACGGTGAAAAAGGAAATATCTTCCGTTCAAAACTGGAAAGAAGCTTTCTGAGAAACTGCTCTGTGTTCTGTTAATTCATCTCACAGAGTTACATCTTTCCCTTCAAGAAGCCTTTCGCTAAGGCTGTTCTTGTGGAATTGGCAAAGGGATATTTGGAAGCCCATAGAGGGCTATGGTGAAAAAGGAAATATCTTCCGTTCAAAACTGGAAAGAAGCTTTCTGAGAAACTGCTCTGTGTTCTGTTAATTCATCTCACAGAGTTACATCTTTCCCTTCAAGAAGCCTTTCGCTAAGGCTGTTCTTGTGGAATTGGCAAAGGGATATTTGGAAGCCCATAGAGGGCTATGGTGAAAAAGGAAATATCTTCCGTTCAAAACTGGAAAGAAGCTTTCTGAGAAACTGCTCTGTGTTCTGTTAATTCATCTCACAGAGTTACATCTTTCCCTTCAAGAAGCCTTTCGCTAAGGCTGTTCTTGTGGAATTGGCAAAGGGATATTTGGAAGCCCATAGAGGGCTATGGTGAAAAAGGAAATATCTTCCGTTCAAAACTGGAAAGAAGCTTTCTGAGAAACTGCTCTGTGTTCTGTTAATTCATCTCACAGAGTTACATCTTTCCCTTCAAGAAGCCTTTCGCTAAGGCTGTTCTTGTGGAATTGGCAAAGGGATATTTGGAAGCCCATAGAGGGCTATGGTGAAAAAGGAAATATCTTCCGTTCAAAACTGGAAAGAAGCTTTCTGAGAAACTGCTCTGTGTTCTGTTAATTCATCTCACAGAGTTACATCTTCCCCTTCAAGAAGCCTTTCGCTAAGGCTGTTCTTGTGGAATTGGCAAAGGGATATTTGGAAGCCCGTAGAGGGCTATGGTGAAAAAGGAAATATCTTCCGTTCAAAACTGGAAAGAAGCTTTCTGAGAAACTGCTCTGTGTTCTGTTAATTCATCTCACAGAGTTACATCTTTCCCTTCAAGAAGCCTTTCGCTAAGGCTGTTCTTGTGGAATTGGCAAAGGGATATTTGGAAGCCCATAGAGGGCTATGGTGAAAAAGGAAATATCTTCCGTTCAAAACTGGAAAGAAGCTTTCTGAGAAACTGCTCTGTGTTCTGTTAATTCATCTCACAGAGTTACATCTTTCCCTTCAAGAAGCCTTTCGCTAAGGCTGTTCTTGTGGAATTGGCAAAGGGATATTTGGAAGCCCATAGAGGGCTATGGTGAAAAAGGAAATATCTTCCGTTCAAAACTGGAAAGAAGCTTTCTGAGAAACTGCTCTGTGTTCTGTTAATTCATCTCACAGAGTTACATCTTTCCCTTCAAGAAGCCTTTCGCTAAGGCTGTTCTTGTGGAATTGGCAAAGGGATATTTGGAAGCCCATAGAGGGCTATGGTGAAAAAGGAAATATCTTCCGTTCAAAACTGGAAAGAAGCTTTCTGAGAAACTGCTCTGTGTTCTGTTAATTCATCTCACAGAGTTACATCTTTCCCTTCAAGAAGCCTTTCGCTAAGGCTGTTCTTGTGGAATTGGCAAAGGGATATTTGGAAGCCCATAGAGGGCTATGGTGAAAAAGGAAATATCTTCCGTTCAAAACTGGAAAGAAGCTTTCTGAGAAACTGCTCTGTGTTCTGTTAATTCTTCTCACAGAGTTACATCTTTCCCTTCAAGAAGCCTTTCGCTAAGGCTGTTCTTGTGGAATTGGCAAAGGGATATTTGGAAGCCCATAGAGGGCTATGGTGAAAAAGGAAATATCTTCCGTTCAAAACTGGAAAGAAGCTTTCTGAGAAACTGCTCTGTGTTCTGTTAATTCATCTCACAGAGTTACATCTTTCCCTTCAAGAAGCCTTTCGCTAAGGCTGTTCTTGTGGAATTGGCAAAGGGATATTTGGAAGCCCATAGAGGGCTATGGTGAAAAAGGAAATATCTTCCGTTCAAAACTGGAAAGAAGCTTTCTGAGAAACTGCTCTGTGTTCTGTTAATTCATCTCACAGAGTTACATCTTTCCCTTCAAGAAGCCTTTCGCTAAGGCTGTTCTTGTGGAATTGGCAAAGGGATATTTGGAAGCCCATAGAGGGCTATGGTGAAAAAGGAAATATCTTCCGTTCAAAACTGGAAAGAAGCTTTCTGAGAAACTGCTCTGTGTTCTGTTAATTCATCTCACAGAGTTACATCTTTCCCTTCAAGAAGCCTTTCGCTAAGGCTGTTCTTGTGGAATTGGCAAAGGGATATTTGGAAGCCCATAGAGGGCTATGGTGTAAAAGGAAATATCTTCCGTTCAAAACTGGAAAGAAGCTTTCTGAGAAACTGCTCTGTGTTCTGTTAATTCATCTCACAGAGTTACATCTTTCACTTCAAGAAGCCTTTCGCTAAGGCTGTTCTTGTGGAGTTGGCAAAGGGATATTTGGAAGCCCATAGAGGGCTATGGTGTAAAAGGAAATATCTTCCGTTCAAAACTGGAAAGAAGCTTTCTGAGAAACTGCTCTGTGTTCTGTTAATTCATCTCACAGAGTTACATCTTTCCCTTCAAGAAGCCTTTCGCTAAGGCTGTTCTTGTGGAATTGGCAAAGGGATATTTGGAAGCCCATAGAGGGCTCTGGTGAAAAAGGAAATATCTTCCGTTCAAAACTGGAAAGAAGCTTTCTGAGAAACTGCTCTGTGTTCTGTTAATTCATCTCACAGAGTTACATCTTTCCCTTCAAGAAGCCTTTCGCTAAGGCTGTTCTTGTGGAGTTGGCAAAGGGATATTTGGAAGCCCATAGAGGGCTATGGTGTAAAAGGAAATATCTTCCGTTCAAAACTGGAAAGAAGCTTTCTGAGAAACTGCTCTGTGTTCTGTTAATTCATCTCACAGAGTTACATCTTTCCCTTCAAGAAGCCTTTCGCTAAGGCTGTTCTTGTGGAATTGGCAAAGGGATATTTGGAAGCCCATAGAGGGCTCTGGTGAAAAAGGAAATATCTTCCGTTCAAAACTGGAAAGAAGCTTTCTGAGAAACTGCTCTGTGTTCTGTTAATTCATCTCACAGAGTTACATCTTTCCCTTCAAGAAGCCTTTCGCTAAGGCTGTTCTTGTGGAATTGGCAAAGGGATATTTGGAAGCCCATAGAGGGCTCTGGTGAAAAAGGAAATATCTTCCGTTCAAAACTGGAAAGAAGCTTTCTGAGAAACTGCTCTGTGTTCTGTTAATTCATCTCACAGAGTTACATCTTTCGCTTCAAGAAGCCTTTCGCTAAGGCTGTTCTTGTGGAATTGGCAAAGGGATATTTGGAAGCCCATAGAGGGCTATGGTGAAAAAGGAAATATCTTCCGTTCAAAACTGGAAAGAAGCTTTCTGAGAAACTGCTCTGTGTTCTGTTAATTCATCTCACAGAGTTACATCTTTCCCTTCAAGAAGCCTTTCGCTAAGGCTGTTCTTGTGGAATTGGCAAAGGGATATTTGGAAGCCCATAGAGGGCTATGGTGAAAAAGGAAATATCTTCCGTTCAAAACTGGAAAGAAGCTTTCTGAGAAACTGCTCTGTGTTCTGTTAATTCATCTCACAGAGTTACATCTTTCCCTTCAAGAAGCCTTTCGCTAAGGCTGTTCTTGTGGAATTGGCAAAGGGATATTTGGAAGCCCATAGAGGGCTATGGTGAAAAAGGAAATATCTTCCGTTCAAAACTGGAAAGAAGCTTTCTGAGAAACTGCTCTGTGTTCTGTTAATTCATCTCACAGAGTTACATCTTTCCCTTCAAGAAGCCTTTCGCTAAGGCTGTTCTTGTGGAATTGGCAAAGGGATATTTGGAAGCCCATAGAGGGCTCTGGTGAAAAAGGAAATATCTTCCGTTCAAAACTGGAAAGAAGCTTTCTGAGAAACTGCTCTGTGTTCTGTTAATTCATCTCACAGAGTTACATCTTTCCCTTCAAGAAGCCTTTCGCTAAGGCTGTTCTTGTGGAATTGGCAAAGGGATATTTGGAAGCCCATAGAGGGCTCTGGTGAAAAAGGAAATATCTTCCGTTCAAAACTGGAAAGAAGCTTTCTGAGAAACTGCTCTGTGTTCTGTTAATTCATCTCACAGAGTTACATCTTTCGCTTCAAGAAGCCTTTCGCTAAGGCTGTTCTTGTGGAATTGGCAAAGGGATATTTGGAAGCCCATAGAGGGCTATGGTGAAAAAGGAAATATCTTCCGTTCAAAACTGGAAAGAAGCTTTCTGAGAAACTGCTCTGTGTTCTGTTAATTCATCTCACAGAGTTACATCTTTCCCTTCAAGAAGCCTTTCGCTAAGGCTGTTCTTGTGGAATTGGCAAAGGGATATTTGGAAGCCCATAGAGGGCTATGGTGAAAAAGGAAATATCTTCCGTTCAAAACTGGAAAGAAGCTTTCTGAGAAACTGCTCTGTGTTCTGTTAATTCATCTCACAGAGTTACATCTTTCCCTTCAAGAAGCCTTTCGCTAAGGCTGTTCCTGTGGAATTGGCAAAGGGATATTTGGAAGCCCTTAGAGAGCTATGGTGAAAAAGGAAATATCTTCCGTTCAAAACTGGAAAGAAGCTTTCTGAGAAACTGCTCTGTGTTCTGTTAATTCATCTCACAGAGTTACATCTTTCCCTTCAAGAAGCCTTTCGCTAAGGCTGTTCTTGTGGAATTGGCAAAGGGATATTTGGAAGCCCATAGAGGGCTATGGTGAAAAAGGAAATATCTTCCGTTCAAAACTGGAAAGAAGCTTTCTGAGAAACTGCCCTGTGTTCTGTTAATTCATCTCACAGAGTTACATCTTTCCCTTCAAGAAGCCTTTCGCTAAGGCTGTTCTTGTGGAATTGGCAAAGGGATATTTGGAAGCCCATAGAGGGCTATGGTGAAAAAGGAAATATCTTCCGTTCAAAACTGGAAAGAAGCTTTCTGAGAAACTGCTCTGTGTTCTGTTAATTCATCTCACAGAGTTACATCTTTCCCTTCAAGAAGCCTTTCGCTAAGGCTGTTCTTGTGGAATTGGCAAAGGGATATTTGGAAGCCCATAGAGGGCTATGGTGAAAAAGGAAATATCTTCCGTTCAAAACTGGAAAGAAGCTTGCTGAGAAACTGCTCTGTGTTCTGTTAATTCATCTCACAGAGTTACATCTTTCCCTTCAAGAAGCCTTTCACTAAGGCTGTTCTTGTGGACTTGGCAAAGGGATATTTGGAAGCCCATAGAGGGCTATGGTGAAAAAGGAAATATCTTCCGTTCAAAACTGGAAAGAAGCTTTCTGAGAAACTGCTCTGTGTTCTGTTAATTCATCTCACAGAGTTACATCTTTCCCTTCAAGAAGCCTTTCGCTAAGGCTGTTCTTGTGGAATTGGCAAAGGGATATTTGGAAGCCCATAGAGGGCTATGGTGAAAAAGGAAATATCTTCCGTTCAAAACTGGAAAGAAGCTTTCTGAGAAACTGCTCTGTGTTCTGTTAATTCATCTCACAGAGTTACATCTTTCCCTTCAAGAAGCCTTTCGCTAAGGCTGTTCTTGTGGAATTGGCAAAGGGATATTTGGAAGCCCATAGAGGGCTATGGTGAAAAAGGAAATATCTTCCGTTCAAAACTGGAAAGAAGCTTTCTGAGAAACTGCTCTGTGTTCTGTTAATTCATCTCACAGAGTTACATCTTTCCCTTCAAGAAGCCTTTCGCTAAGGCTGTTCTTGTGGAATTGGCAAAGGGATATTTGGAAGCCCATAGAGGGCTATGGTGAAAAAGGAAATATCTTCCGTTCAAAACTGGAAAGAAGCTTTCTGAGAAACTGCTCTGTGTTCTGTTAATTCATCTCACAGAGTTACATCTTTCCCTTCAAGAAGCCTTTCGCTAAGGCTGTTCTTGTGGAATTGGCAAAGGGATATTTGGAAGCCCATAGAGGGCTACGGTGAAAAAGGAAATATCTTCCGTTCAAAACTGGAAAGAAGCTTTCTGAGAAACTGCTCTGTGTTCTGTTAATTCATCTCACAGAGTTACATCTTTCCCTTCAAGAAGCCTTTCGCTAAGGCTGTTCTTGTGGAATTGGCAAAGGGATATTTGGAAGCCCTTAGAGGGCTATGGTGAAAAAGGAAATATCTTCCGTTCAAAACTGGAAAGAAGCTTTCTGAGAAACTGCTCTGCGTTCTGTTAATTCATCTCACAGAGTTACATCTTTCCCTTCAAGAAGCCTTTCGCTAAGGCTGTTCTTGTGGAATTGGCAAAGGGATATTTGGAAGCCCATAGAGGGCTATGGTGAAAAAGGAAATATCTTCCGTTCAAAACTGGAAAGAAGCTTTCTGAGAAACTGCTCTGTGTTCTGTTAATTCATCTCACAGAGTTACATCTTTCCCTTCAAGAAGCCTTTCGCTAAGGCTGTTCTTGTGGAATTGGCAAAGGGATATTTGGAAGCCCATAGAGGGCTATGGTGAAAAAGGAAATATCTTCCGTTCAAAACTGGAAAGAAGCTTTCTGAGAAACTGCTCTGTGTTCTGTTAATTCATCTCACAGAGTTACATCTTTCCCTTCAAGAAGCCTTTCGCTAAGGCTGTTCTTGTGGAATTGGCAAAGGGATATTTGGAAGCCCATAGAGGGCTATGGTGAAAAAGGAAATATCTTCCGTTCAAAACTGGAAAGAAGCTTTCTGAGAAACTGCCCTGTGTTCTGTTAATTCATCTCACAGAGTTACATCTTTCCCTTCAAGAAGCCTTTCGCTAAGGCTGTTCTTGTGGAATTGGCAAAGGGATATTTGGAAGCCCATAGAGAGCTATGGTGAAAAAGGAAATATCTTCCGTTCAAAACTGGAAAGAAGCTTTCTGAGAAACTGCTCTGTGTTCTGTTAATTCATCTCACAGAGTTACATCTTTCCCTTCAAGAAGCCTTTCGCTAAGGCTGTTCTTGTGGAATTGGCAAAGGGATATTTGGAAGCCCATAGAGGGCTCTGGTGAAAAAGGAAATATCTTCCGTTCAAAACTGGAAAGAAGCTTTCTGAGAAACTGCTCTGTGTTCTGTTAATTCATCTCACAGAGTTACATCTTTCCCTTCAAGAAGCCTTTCGCTAAGGCTGTTCTTGTGGAGTTGGCAAAGGGATATTTGGAAGCCCATAGAGGGCTATGGTGTAAAAGGAAATATCTTCCGTTCAAAACTGGAAAGAAGCTTTCTGAGAAACTGCTCTGTGTTCTGTTAATTCATCTCACAGAGTTACATCTTTCCCTTCAAGAAGCCTTTCGCTAAGGCTGTTCTTGTGGAATTGGCAAAGGGATATTTGGAAGCCCATAGAGGGCTCTGGTGAAAAAGGAAATATCTTCCGTTCAAAACTGGAAAGAAGCTTTCTGAGAAACTGCTCTGTGTTCTGTTAATTCATCTCACAGAGTTACATCTTTCCCTTCAAGAAGCCTTTCGCTAAGGCTGTTCTTGTGGAATTGGCAAAGGGATATTTGGAAGCCCATAGAGGGCTCTGGTGAAAAAGGAAATATCTTCCGTTCAAAACTGGAAAGAAGCTTTCTGAGAAACTGCTCTGTGTTCTGTTAATTCATCTCACAGAGTTACATCTTTCGCTTCAAGAAGCCTTTCGCTAAGGCTGTTCTTGTGGAATTGGCAAAGGGATATTTGGAAGCCCATAGAGGGCTATGGTGAAAAAGGAAATATCTTCCGTTCAAAACTGGAAAGAAGCTTTCTGAGAAACTGCTCTGTGTTCTGTTAATTCATCTCACAGAGTTACATCTTTCCCTTCAAGAAGCCTTTCGCTAAGTCTGTTCTTGTGGAATTGGCAAAGGGATATTTGGAAGCCCATAGAGGGCTATGGTGAAAAAGGAAATATCTTCCGTTCAAAACTGGAAAGAAGCTTTCTGAGAAACTGCTCTGTGTTCTGTTAATTCATCTCACAGAGTTACATCTTTCCCTTCAAGAAGCCTTTCGCTAAGGCTGTTCTTGTGGAATTGGCAAAGGGATATTTGGAAGCCCATAGAGGGCTATGGTGAAAAAGGAAATATCTTCCGTTCAAAACTGGAAAGAAGCTTTCTGAGAAACTGCTCTGTGTTCTGTTAATTCATCTCACAGAGTTACATCTTTCCCTTCAAGAAGCCTTTCGCTAAGGCTGTTCTTGTGGAATTGGCAAAGGGATATTTGGAAGCCCATAGAGGGCTCTGGTGAAAAAGGAAATATCTTCCGTTCAAAACTGGAAAGAAGCTTTCTGAGAAACTGCTCTGTGTTCTGTTAATTCATCTCACAGAGTTACATCTTTCCCTTCAAGAAGCCTTTCGCTAAGGCTGTTCTTGTGGAATTGGCAAAGGGATATTTGGAAGCCCATAGAGGGCTCTGGTGAAAAAGGAAATATCTTCCGTTCAAAACTGGAAAGAAGCTTTCTGAGAAACTGCTCTGTGTTCTGTTAATTCATCTCACAGAGTTACATCTTTCGCTTCAAGAAGCCTTTCGCTAAGGCTGTTCTTGTGGAATTGGCAAAGGGATATTTGGAAGCCCATAGAGGGCTATGGTGAAAAAGGAAATATCTTCCGTTCAAAACTGGAAAGAAGCTTTCTGAGAAACTGCTCTGTGTTCTGTTAATTCATCTCACAGAGTTACATCTTTCCCTTCAAGAAGCCTTTCGCTAAGGCTGTTCTTGTGGAATTGGCAAAGGGATATTTGGAAGCCCATAGAGGGCTATGGTGAAAAAGGAAATATCTTCCGTTCAAAACTGGAAAGAAGCTTTCTGAGAAACTGCTCTGTGTTCTGTTAATTCATCTCACAGAGTTACATCTTTCCCTTCAAGAAGCCTTTCGCTAAGGCTGTTCCTGTGGAATTGGCAAAGGGATATTTGGAAGCCCTTAGAGAGCTATGGTGAAAAAGGAAATATCTTCCGTTCAAAACTGGAAAGAAGCTTTCTGAGAAACTGCTCTGTGTTCTGTTAATTCATCTCACAGAGTTACATCTTTCCCTTCAAGAAGCCTTTCGCTAAGGCTGTTCTTGTGGAATTGGCAAAGGGATATTTGGAAGCCCATAGAGGGCTATGGTGAAAAAGGAAATATCTTCCGTTCAAAACTGGAAAGAAGCTTTCTGAGAAACTGCCCTGTGTTCTGTTAATTCATCTCACAGAGTTACATCTTTCCCTTCAAGAAGCCTTTCGCTAAGGCTGTTCTTGTGGAATTGGCAAAGGGATATTTGGAAGCCCATAGAGGGCTATGGTGAAAAAGGAAATATCTTCCGTTCAAAACTGGAAAGAAGCTTTCTGAGAAACTGCTCTGTGTTCTGTTAATTCATCTCACAGAGTTACATCTTTCCCTTCAAGAAGCCTTTCGCTAAGGCTGTTCTTGTGGAATTGGCAAAGGGATATTTGGAAGCCCATAGAGGGCTATGGTGAAAAAGGAAATATCTTCCGTTCAAAACTGGAAAGAAGCTTGCTGAGAAACTGCTCTGTGTTCTGTTAATTCATCTCACAGAGTTACATCTTTCCCTTCAAGAAGCCTTTCACTAAGGCTGTTCTTGTGGACTTGGCAAAGGGATATTTGGAAGCCCATAGAGGGCTATGGTGAAAAAGGAAATATCTTCCGTTCAAAACTGGAAAGAAGCTTTCTGAGAAACTGCTCTGTGTTCTGTTAATTCATCTCACAGAGTTACATCTTTCCCTTCAAGAAGCCTTTCGCTAAGGCTGTTCTTGTGGAATTGGCAAAGGGATATTTGGAAGCCCATAGAGGGCTATGGTGAAAAAGGAAATATCTTCCGTTCAAAACTGGAAAGAAGCTTTCTGAGAAACTGCTCTGTGTTCTGTTAATTCATCTCACAGAGTTACATCTTTCCCTTCAAGAAGCCTTTCGCTAAGGCTGTTCTTGTGGACTTGGCAAAGGGATATTTGGAAGCCCATAGAGGGCTATGGTGAAAAAGGAAATATCTTCCGTTCAAAACTGGAAAGAAGCTTTCTGAGAAACTGCTCTGTGTTCTGTTAATTCATCTCACAGAGTTACATCTTTCCCTTCAAGAAGCCTTTCGCTAAGGCTGTTCTTGTGGAATTGGCAAAGGGATATTTGGAAGCCCATAGAGGGCTATGGTGAAAAAGGAAATATCTTCCGTTCAAAACTGGAAAGAAGCTTTCTGAGAAACTGCTCTGTGTTCTGTTAATTCATCTCACAGAGTTACATCTTTCCCTTCAAGAAGCCTTTCGCTAAGGCTGTTCTTGTGGAATTGGCAAAGGGATATTTGGAAGCCCATAGAGGGCTACGGTGAAAAAGGAAATATCTTCCGTTCAAAACTGGAAAGAAGCTTTCTGAGAAACTGCTCTGTGTTCTGTTAATTCATCTCACAGAGTTACATCTTTCCCTTCAAGAAGCCTTTCGCTAAGGCTGTTCTTGTGGAATTGGCAAAGGGATATTTGGAAGCCCTTAGAGGGCTATGGTGAAAAAGGAAATATCTTCCGTTCAAAACTGGAAAGAAGCTTTCTGAGAAACTGCTCTGTGTTCTGTTAATTCATCTCACAGAGTTACATCTTTCCCTTCAAGAAGCCTTTCGCTAAGGCTGTTCTTGTGGAATTGGCAAAGGGATATTTGGAAGCCCATAGAGGGCTATGGTGAAAAAGGAAATATCTTCCGTTCAAAACTGGAAAGAAGCTTTCTGAGAAACTGCTCTGTGTTCTGTTAATTCATCTCACAGAGTTACATCTTTCCCTTCAAGAAGCCTTTCGCTAAGGCTGTTCTTGTGGAATTGGCAAAGGGATATTTGGAAGCCCATAGAGGGCTATGGTGAAAAAGGAAATATCTTCCGTTCAAAACTGGAAAGAAGCTTTCTGAGAAACTGCTCTGTGTTCTGTTAATTCATCTCACAGAGTTACATCTTTCCCTTCAAGAAGCCTTTCGCTAAGGCTGTTCTTGTGGAATTGGCAAAGGGATATTTGGAAGCCCATAGAGGGCTATGGTGAAAAAGGAAATATCTTCCGTTCAAAACTGGAAAGAAGCTTTCTGAGAAACTGCCCTGTGTTCTGTTAATTCATCTCACAGAGTTACATCTTTCCCTTCAAGAAGCCTTTCGCTAAGGCTGTTCTTGTGGAATTGGCAAAGGGATATTTGGAAGCCCATAAAGAGCTATGGTGAAAAAGGAAATATCTTCCGTTCAAAACTGGAAAGAAGCTTTCTGAGAAACTGCTCTGTGTTCTGTTAATTCATCTCACAGAGTTACATCTTTCCCTTCAAGAAGCCTTTCGCTAAGGCTGTTCTTGTGGAATTGGCAAAGGGATATTTGGAAGCCTATAGAGGGCTATGGTGAAAAAGGAAATATCTTCCGTTCAAAACTGGAAAGAAGCTTTCTGAGAAACTGCTCTGTGTTCTGTTAATTCATCTCACAGAGTTACATCTTTCCCTTCAAGAAGCCTTTCGCTAAGGCTGTTCTTGTGGAATTGGCAAAGGGATATTTGGAAGCCCTTAGAGAGCTATGGTGAAAAAGGAAATATCTTCCGTTCAAAACTGGAAAGAAGCTTTCTGAGAAACTGCTCTGTGTTCTGTTAATTCATCTCACAGAGTTACATCTTTCCCTTCAAGAAGCCTTTCGCTAAGGCTGTTCTTGTGGAATTGGCAAAGGGATATTTGGAAGCCCATAGAGGGCTATGGTGAAAAAGGAAATATCTTCCGTTCAAAACTGGAAAGAAGCTTTCTGAGAAACTGCCCTGTGTTCTGTTAATTCATCTCACAGAGTTACATCTTTCCCTTCAAGAAGCCTTTCGCTAAGGCTGTTCTTGTGGAATTGGCAAAGGGATATTTGGAAGCCCATAGAGGGCTATGGTGAAAAAGGAAATATCTTCCGTTCAAAACTGGAAAGAAGCTTTCTGAGAAACTGCTCTGTGTTCTGTTAATTCATCTCACAGAGTTACATCTTTCCCTTCAAGAAGCCTTTCGCTAAGGCTGTTCTTGTGGAATTGGCAAAGGGATATTTGGAAGCCCATAGAGGGCTCTGGTGAAAAAGGAAATATCTTCCGTTCAAAACTGGAAAGAAGCTTTCTGAGAAACTGCTCTGTGTTCTGTTAATTCATCTCACAGAGTTACATCTTTCCCTTCAAGAAGCCTTTCGCTAAGGCTGTTCTTGTGGACTTGGCAAAGGGATATTTGGAAGCCCATAGAGGGCTATGGTGAAAAAGGAAATATCTTCCGTTCAAAACTGGAAAGAAGCTTTCTGAGAAACTGCTCTGTGTTCTGTTAATTCATCTCACAGAGTTACATCTTTCCCTTCAAGAAGCCTTTCGCTAAGGCTGTTCTTGTGGAATTGGCAAAGGGATATTTGGAAGCCCATAGAGGGCTATGGTGAAAAAGGAAAAGCTTCCGTTCAAAACTGGAAAGAAGCTTTCTGAGAAACTGCTCTGTGTTCTGTTAATTCATCTCACAGAGTTACATCTTTCCCTTCAAGAAGCCTTTCGCTAAGGCTGTTCTTGTGGAATTGGCAAAGGGATATTTGGAAGCCCATAGAGGGCTATGGTGAAAAAGGAAATATCTTCCGTTCAAAACTGGAAAGAAGCTTTCTGAGAAACTGCTCTGTGTTCTGTTAATTCATCTCACAGAGTTACATCTTTCCCTTCAAGAAGCCTTTCGCTAAGGCAGTTCTTGTGGAATTGGCAAAGGGATATTTGGAAGCCCATAGAGGGCTATGGTGAAAAAGGAAATATCTTCCGTTCAAAACTGGAAAGAAGCTTTCTGAGAAACTGCTCTGTGTTCTGTTAATTCATCTCACAGAGTTACATCTTTCCCTTCAAGAAGCCTTTCGCTAAGGCTGTTCTTGTGGAATTGGCAAAGGGATATTTGGAAGCCCATAGAGGGCTACGGTGAAAAAGGAAATATCTTCCGTTCAAAACTGGAAAGAAGCTTTCTGAGAAACTGCTCTGTGTTCTGTTAATTCATCTCACAGAGTTACATCTTTCCCTTCAAGAAGCCTTTCGCTAAGGCTGTTCTTGTGGAATTGGCAAAGGGATATTTGGAAGCCCATAGAGGGCTACGGTGAAAAAGGAAATATCTTCCGTTCAAAACTGGAAAGAAGCTTTCTGAGAAACTGCTCTGTGTTCTGTTAATTCATCTCACAGAGTTACATCTTTCCCTTCAAGAAGCCTTTCGCTAAGGCTGTTCTTGTGGAATTGGCAAAGGGATATTTGGAAGCCCATAGAGGGCTATGGTGAAAAAGGAAATATCTTCCGTTCAAAACTGGAAAGAAGCTTTCTGAGAAACTGCCCTGTGTTCTGTTAATTCATCTCACAGAGTTACATCTTTCCCTTCAAGAAGCCTTTCGCTAAGGCTGTTCTTGTGGAATTGGCAAAGGGATATTTGGAAGCCCATAGAGGGCTATGGTGAAAAAGGAAATATCTTCCGTTCAAAACTGGAAAGAAGCTTTCTGAGAAACTGCTCTGTGTTCTGTTAATTCATCTCACAGAGTTACATCTTTCCCTTCAAGAAGCCTTTCGCTAAGGCTGTTCTTGTGGAATTGGCAAAGGGATATTTGGAAGCCCATAGAGGGCTATGGTGAAAAAGGAAATATCTTCCGTTCAAAACTGGAAAGAAGCTTTCTGAGAAACTGCTCTGTGTTCTGTTAATTCATCTCACAGAGTTACATCTTTCCCTTCAAGAAGCCTTTCGCTAAGGCTGTTCTTGTGGAATTGGCAAAGGGATATTTGGAAGCCCATAGAGGGCTATGGTGAAAAAGGAAATATCTTCCGTTCAAAACTGGAAAGAAGCTTTCTGAGAAACTGCTCTGTGTTCTGTTAATTCATCTCACAGAGTTACATCTTTCCCTTCAAGAAGCCTTTCGCTAAGGCTGTTCTTGTGGAATTGGCAAAGGGATATTTGGAAGCCCATAGAGGGCTATGGTGAAAAAGGAAATATCTTCCGTTCCAAACTGGAAAGAAGCTTTCTGTGAAACTGCTCTGTGTTCTGTTAATTCATCTCACAGAGTTACATCTTTCCCTTCAAGAAGCCTTTCGCTAAGGCTGTTCTTGTGGAATTGGCAAAGGGATATTTGGAAGCCCATAGAGGGCTACGGTGAAAAAGGAAATATCTTCCGTTCCAAACTGGAAAGAAGCTTTCTGTGAAACTGCTCTGTGTTCTGTTAATTCATCTCACAGAGTTACATCTTTCCCTTCAAGAAGCCTTTCGCTAAGGCTGTTCTTGTGGAATTGGCAAAGGGATATTTGGAAGCCCATAGAGGGCTATGGTGAAAAAGGAAATATCTTCCGTTCAAAACTGGAAAGAAGCTTTCTGAGAAACTGCTCTGTGTTCTGTTAATTCATCTCACAGAGTTACATCTTTCCCTTCAAGAAGCCTTTCGCTAAGGCTGTTCTTGTGGAATTGGCAAAGGGATATTTGGAAGCCCATAGAGGGCTATGGTGAAAAAGGAAATATCTTCCGTTCAAAACTGGAAAGAAGCTTTCTGAGAAACTGCTCTGTGTTCTGTTAATTCATCTCACAGAGTTACATCTTTCCCTTCAAGAAGCCTTTCGCTAAGGCTGTTCTTGTGGAATTGGCAAAGGGATATTTGGAAGCCCATAGAGGGCTACGGTGAAAAAGGAAATATCTTCCGTTCCAAACTGGAAAGAAGCTTTCTGAGAAACTGCTCTGTGTTCTGTTAATTCATCTCACAGAGTTACATCTTTCCCTTCAAGAAGCCTTTCGCTAAGGCTGTTCTTGTGGAATTGGCAAAGGGATATTTGGAAGCCCATAGAGGGCTATGGTGAAAAAGGAAATATCTTCCGTTCAAAACTGGAAAGAAGCTTTCTGAGAAACTGCTCTGTGTTCTGTTAATTCATCTCACAGAGTTACATCTTTCCCTTCAAGAAGCCTTTCGCTAAGGCTGTTCTTGTGGAATTGGCAAAGGGATATTTGGAAGCCCATAGAGGGCTATGGTGAAAAAGGAAATATCTTCCGTTCAAAACTGGAAAGAAGCTTTCTGAGAAACTGCTCTGTGTTCTGTTAATTCATCTCACAGAGTTACATCTTTCCCTTCAAGAAGCCTTTCGCTAAGGCTGTTCTTGTGGAATTGGCAAAGGGATATTTGGAAGCCCATAGAGGGCTATGGTGAAAAAGGAAATATCTTCCGTTCAAAACTGGAAAGAAGCTTTCTGAGAAACTGCTCTGTGTTCTGTTAATTCATCTCACAGAGTTACATCTTTCCCTTCAAGAAGCCTTTCGCTAAGGCTGTTCTTGTGGAATTGGCAAAGGGATATTTGGAAGCCCATAGAGGGCTATGGTGAAAAAGGAAATATCTTCCGTTCAAAACTGGAAAGAAGCTTTCTGAGAAACTGCTCTGTGTTCTGTTAATTCATCTCACAGAGTTACATCTTTCTCTTCAAGAAGCCTTTCGCTAAGGCTGTTCTTGTGGAATTGGCAAAGGGATATTTGGAAGCCCATAGAGGGCTACGGTGAAAAAGGAAATATCTTCCGTTCCAAACTGGAAAGAAGCTTTCTGAGAAACTGCTCTGTGTTCTGTTAATTCATCTCACAGAGTTACATCTTTCCCTTCAAGAAGCCTTTCGCTAAGGCTGTTCTTGTGGAATTGGCAAAGGGATATTTGGAAGCCCATAGAGGGCTACGGTGAAAAAGGAAATATCTTCCGTTCAAAACTGGAAAGAAGCTTTCTGAGAAACTGCTCTGTGTTCTGTTAATTCATCTCACAGAGTTACATCTTTCCCTTCAAGAAGCCTTTCGCTAAGGCTGTTCTTGTGGAATTGGCAAAGGGATATTTGGAAGCCCATAGAGGGCTATGGTGAAAAATTAAATATCTTCCGTTCAAAACTGGAAAGAAGCTTTCTGAGAAACTGCTCTGTGTTCTGTTAATTCATCTCACAGAGTTACATCTTTCCCTTCAAGAAGCCTTTCGCTAAGGCTGTTCTTGTGGAGTTGGCAAAGGGATATTTGGAAGCCCATAGAGGGCTATGGTGAAAAAGGAAATATCTTCCGTTCAAAACTGGAAAGAAGCTTTCTGAGAAACTGCTCTGTGTTCTGTTAATTCATCTCACAGAGTTACATCTTTCCCTTCAAGAAGCCTTTCGCTAAGGCTGTTCTTGTGGAATTGGCAAAGGGATATTTGGAAGCCCATAGAGGGCTATGGTGAAAAAGGAAATATCTTCCGTTCAAAACTGGAAAGAAGCTTTCTGAGAAACTGCTCTGTGTTCTGTTAATTCATCTCACAGAGCTACATCTTTCCCTTCAAGAAGCCTTTCGCTAAGGCTGTTCTTGTGGAATTGGCAAAGGGATATTTGGAAGCCCATAGAGGGCTACGGGTGAAAAAGGAAATATCTTCCGTTCCAAACTGGAAAGAAGCTTTCTGTGAAACTGCTCTGTGTTCTGTTAATTCATCTCACAGAGTTACATCTTTCCCTTCAAGAAGCCTTTCGCTAAGGCTGTTCTTGTGGAATTGGCAAAGGGATATTTGGAAGCCCATAGAGGGCTATGGTGGAAAAAGGGAAATATCTTCCGTTCAAAACTGGAAAGAAGCTTTCTGAGAAACTGCTCTGTGTTCTGTTAATTCATCTCACAGAGTTACATCTTTCCCTTCAAGAAGCCTTTCGCTAAGGCTGTTCTTGTGGAATTGGCAAAGGGATATTTGGAAGCCCATAGAGGGCTATGGTGAAAAAGGAAATATCTTCCGTTCAAAACTGGAAAGAAGCTTTCTGAGAAACTGCTCTGTGTTCTGTTAATTCATCTCACAGAGTTACATCTTTCCCTTCAAGAAGCCTTTCGCTAAGGCTGTTCTTGTGGAATTGGCAAAGGGATATTTGGAAAGCCCATAGAGGGCTATGTGAAAAAGGAAATATCTTCCGTTCAAAACTGGAAAGAAGCTTTCTGAGAAACTGCTCTGTGTTCTGTTAATTCATCTCACAGAGTTACATCTTTCCCTTCAAGAAGCCTTTCGCTAAGGCTGTTCTTGTGGAATTGGCAAAGGGATATTTGGAAGCCCATAGAGGGCTATGGTGAAAAAGGAAATATCTTCCGTTCCAAACTGGAAAGAAGCTTTCTGAGAAACTGCTCTGTGTTCTGTTAATTCATCTCACAGAGTTACATCTTTTCCCTTCAAGAAGCCTTTCGCTAAGGCTGTTCTTGTGGAGTTGGCAAAGGGATATTTGGAAGCCCATAGAGGGCTATGGTGAAAAAGGAAATATCTTCCGTTCAAAACTGGAAAGAAGCTTTCTGAGAAACTGCTCTGTGTTCTGTTAATTCATCTCACAGAGTTACATCTTTCCCTTCAGAAGCCTTTCGCTAAGGCTGTTCTTGTGGAATTGGCAAAGGGATATTTGGAAGCCCATAGAGGGCTATGGTGAAAAAGGAAATATCTTCCGTTCAAAACTGGAAAGAAGCTTTCTGAGAAACTGCTCTGTGTTCTGTTAATTCATCTCACAGAGTTACATCTTTCCCTTCAAGAAGCCTTTCGCTAAGGCTGTTCTTGTGGAATTGGCAAAGGGATATTTGGAAGCCCATAGAGGGCTACGGTGAAAAAGGAAATATCTTCCGTTCAAAACTGGAAAGAAGCTTTCTGAGAAACTGCTCTGTGTTCTGTTAATTCATCTCACAGAGTTACATCTTTCCCTTCAAGAAGCCTTTCGCTAAGGCTGTTCTTGTGGAATTGGTAAAGGGATATTTGGAAGCCCATAGAGGGCTATGGTGAAAAAGGAAATATCTTCCGTTCAAAACTGGAAAGAAGCTTTCTGAGAAACTGCTCTGTTCTGTTAATTCATCTCACAGAGTTACATCTTTCCCTTCAAGAAGCCTTTCGCTAAGGCTGTTCTTGTGGAGTTGGCAAAGGGATATTTGGAAGCCCATAGAGGGCTATGGTGAAAAAGGAAATATCTTCCGTTCAAAACTGGAAAGAAGCTTTCTGAGAAACTGCTCTGTGTTCTGTTAATTCATCTCACAGAGTTACATCTTTCCCTTCAAGAAGCCTTTCGCTAAGGCTGTTCTTGTGGAATTGGCAAAGGGATATTTGAAGCCCATAGAGGGCTATGGTGAAAAAGGAAATATCTTCCGTTCAAAACTGGAAAGAAGCTTTCTGAGAAACTGCTCTGTGTTCTGTTAATTCATCTCACAGAGTTACATCTTTCCCTTCAAGAAGCCTTTCGCTAAGGCTGTTCTTGTGGAATTGGCAAAGGGATATTTGGAAGCCCATAGAGGGCTATGGTGAAAAAGGAAATATCTTCCGTTCAAAACTGGAAAGAAGCTTTCTGAGAAAACTGCCTCTGTGTTCTGTTAATTCATCTCACAGAGTTACATCTTTCCCTTCAAGAAGCCTTTCGCTAAGGCTGTTCTTGTGGAATTGGCAAAGGGATATTTGGAAGCCCATAGAGGGCTATGGTGAAAAAGGAAATATCTTCCGTTCAAAACTGGAAAGAAGCTTTCTGAGAAACTGCTCTGTGTTCTGTTAATTCATCTCACAGAGTTACATCTTTCCCTTCAAGAAGCCTTTCGCTAAGGCTGTTCTTGTGGAAATTGGCAAAGGGATATTTGGAAGCCCATAGAGGGCTACGGTGAAAAAGGAAATATCTTCCGTTCAAAACTGGAAAGAAGCTTTCTGAGAAACTGCTCTGTGTTCTGTTAATTCATCTCACAGAGTTACATCTTTCCCTTCAAGAAGCCTTTCGCTAAGGCTGTTTCTTGTGGAATTGGCAAAGGGATATTTGGAAGCCCATAGAGGGCTACGGTGAAAAAGGAAATATCTTCCGTTCAAAACTGGAAAGAAGCTTTCTGAGAAACTGCTCTGTGTTCTGTTAATTCATCTCACAGAGTTACATCTTTCCCTTCAAGAAGCCTTTCGCTAAGGCTGTTCTTGTGGAATTGGCAAAGGGATATTTGGAAGCCATAGAGGGCTATGGTGAAAAAGGAAAATATCTTCCGTTCAAAACTGGAAAGAAGCTTTCTGAGAAACTGCTCTGTGTTCTGTTAATTCATCTCACAGAGTTACATCTTTCCCTTCAAGAAGCCTTTCGCTAAGGCTGTTCTTGTGGAATTGGCAAGAGGGATATTTGGAAGCCCGTAGAGGGCTATGGTGAAAAAGGAAATATCTTCCGTTCAAAACTGGAAAGAAGCTTTCTGAGAAACTGCTCTGTGTTCTGTTAATTCATCTCACAGAGTTACATCTTTCCCTTCAAGAAGCCTTTCGCTAAGGCTGTTCTTGTGGAATTGGCAAAGGGGATATTTGAAGCCCATAGAGGGCTATGGTGAAAAAGGAAATATCTTCCGTTCAAAACTGGAAAGAAGCTTTCTGAGAAACTGCTCTGTGTTCTGTTAATTCATCTCACAGAGTTACATCTTTCCCTTCAAGAAGCCTTTCGCTAAGGCTGTTTCTTGTGGAATTGGCAAAGGGATATTTGGAAGCCCATAGAGGGCTACGGTGAAAAAGGAAATATCTTCCGTTCAAAACTGGAAAGAAAGCTTTCTGAGAAACTGCTCTGTGTTCTGTTAATTCATCTCACAGAGTTACATCTTTCCCTTCAGAAGCCTTTCGCTAAGGCTGTTCTTGTGAATTGGCAAAGGGATATTTGGAAGCCCATAGAGGGCTACGGTGAAAAAGGAAATATCTGTCGGTTCAAAACTGGAAAGAAGTTTCTGAGAAACTGCTCTGTGTTCTGTTAATTCCATCTCACAGAGTTACATCTTTCCCTTCAAGAAGCCTTTCGCTAAGGCTGTTCTTGTGGAATTGGCAAAGGGATATTTGGAAGCCCATAGAGGGCTATGGGTGAAAAAGGAAATATCTTCCGTTCAAAACTGGAAAGAAGCTTTCTGAGAAACTGCTCTGTGTTCTGTTAATTCATCTCACAGAGTTACATCTTTCCCTTCAAGAAGCCTTTCGCTAAGGCTGTTCTTGTGAATTGGCAAAGGGATATTTGGAAGCCCGTTAGAGGGCTATGGTGAAAAAGGAAATATCTTCCGTTCAAAACTGGAAAGAAGCTTTCTGAGAAACTGCTCTGTGTTCTGTTAATTCATCTCACAGAGTTACATCTTTCCCTTCAAGAAGCCTTTCGCTAAGGCGT